>NC_057884.1:22178411-22469452 GCF_019740435.1 Gambusia affinis | reverse complement strand
CTCTCTGAGTTACAGTCACTTAGTCTGAGGGAGACAGAGAGAAAATCTTAACAATTCTTCAAAATGTATGCTTTTTCCTCCAGTCAGCGATATTCTTTTTGAAAAATTTAAAAATATATTATATTTTCCACATCTTTATGTGACATGTATTGTGAACTGATTTATTCTATAGTTGGGCCTCCAGCATTAAAAGACTGAAATACAGCAGCCAGGAAGGAGGCTGGCAAGAGAAACAATTTCTATAATGAACTGCATTAATCCAGTGTCAGCTTCATCAGAAAAAATAATTTCTGCTGCTTGAACATGTAGCATTATGAATAGTAACCAATGAGAGCTGGTCTCTCTTATACTTATCATCTGCTAGCGGCCAACATTGAGGAGTCAATGCACGAGTAAACAAACTGATAAAGCATGACTCAATATTTATCTCATCATTGACAGATTTTTATCAAAAATAAATGCAGTAACAATCTGTGTCCTTACAGAGCTTTGTTGGAGGCTTTAACCACTGGCAGCAGCCTCAGAAGAACCTCCTCTGAAGCAGAGTATTTCTTCAGGTCAAACACATCCAGATCTTTTCCTGATGACACTAAGATGAAACCCAGAGCTGACCACTGAGCAGGAGACAGTTTATCTGTGGAGAGACTTCCTGAACTCAGAGACTGTTGGATCTCCTCCACTAGAGAACGATCATTCAGTTCATTCAGACAGTGGAACAGATTGATGCTTTTCTCTGCAGACACATTCTCACTGATCATCTTCTTGATGTACTGAACTGTTTCCTGATTGGTCTGTGAGCTACTTCCTCTCTGTGTCAGCAGACCTTGTAGGAGTCTCTGATTGGTCTGCAGTGAAAGTCCCAGGAGGAAGCGGAGGAACAAGTCCAGGTGTCCATTTGGACTCTGTAAGGCCTGGTCAACAGCTCTCTGATGGAGAAATTATATTATTAAATGTAAAAATGATGGTGATGTTTCTTCATCACATCAGACCCCAGATTTGATGAAGGTCAGATGAACATGAAGAGCAGCCAGAAACTCCTGAACACTCAGATGGATGAAGCAGAACACCTTGTCCTGGTACAGACCTCTCTCCTCTTTAAAGATCTGTGTGAACACTCCTGAGTACACTGAGGCTGCTCTGATATCGATGCCACACTCTGTCAGGTCTGATTCATAGAAGATCAGGTTTCCTTTCTGCAGCTGATCAAAAGCCAGTTTTCCCAGAGACTCAATCATCTTCCTGCTCTCTGGACTCCAGTGTGGATCTGTTTCAGCTCCTCCATCATACTTGACCTTCTTCACTTTGGTCTGAACCACCAGGAAGTGGATGTACATCTCAGTCAGGGTTCTGGGCAGCTCTCCTCTCTCTGGTCTCCAACACATCCTCCAGAACTGTAGCAGTGATCCAGCAGAAGACTGGGATGTGGCACATGATGTGGAGGCTTCGTGATGTCTTCATGTGGGAGATGATCCTGCTGGCCTGCTCCTCATCTCTGAATCTCTTCCTGAAGTACTCCTCCTTCTGTGGGTCATTGAACCCTCTGACCTCTGTCACCATGCCAACACACTGAGGAGGGATCTGATTGGCTGCTGCAGGTCGTGTGGTTATCCAGAGGAGAGCAGAGGGAAGCAGTTTCCCCCTGATGAGGTTTGTCAGCAGAACATCCACTGAGGTGGACTCTGTAGCATCAGTCAGGATCTCCTTGTTGTGGAAGTCCAGAGGAAGTCGACTCTCATCCAAGCCATCAAAGATGAACAGAACCTGGAAGTGTTCAAAGCTGCAGATTTCTTTGGTTTCAGTAAAGAAATAATGAACAAGTTCCACCAAACTGAACTTTTTCTCTTTCAGCACATTCAGCTCTCTGAACGTGAATGGAAATATGAACTGGATGTTCTGGTGGGCTTTGTCTTCAGCCCAGTCCAGAGTGAACTTCTGTGTTAAGACTGTTTTCCCAATGCCAGCCACTCCCTTTGTCATCACTGTTCTGATTGGTTGATCTCTTCCAGGTGGGACTTTAAAGATGTCTTCTTGTCTGATTGTTGTTTCTGGTCTGTCTGGTTTCCTGGATGCTGTTTCAATCTGTCTGACCTCATGTTCATCATTGACCTCTCCAGTCCCTCCCTCTGTGATGTAGAGCTCTGTGTAGATCTGGTTCAGAAGGGTTGGACTTCCTGCTTTAGCAATCCCCTCAAACACAGACTGGAACTTCTTCTTCAGACCAGATTTAAGTTGATGTTGACAAACTGCAGCAAGATGTTCTAAATTAAAACAAAAAATAAAATCAGGAAATAAACAAAATCATCTTTTAAAGATGACTTGAATAAATATAATTCCTTCTCTTCAGAAATCAATAAATGTGGGATTTCCATTAGCTCAAATATTTGTAGAAATCCTCTTACTGTTCGTCAGTCGATCAGCCAGCTCCTCCTGCTTCATCCTCCTCAGGAAGTTCAGTGTGATCTTCATCACAGCCTCTCTGTTGCTCTTCCTCTGCTCTTCATCCTCACCTTCCAACACTTCATCCTCTCTTTGACTCTCTGAATGTTCTGGGTGATCTGGACTCAGAACCTTCTGGATCTTCTTTAGCTCTTTCTTCACAAAAGTGACAATGTTGTCCTCCAGCACCTGAAACAGAATAATAGGTGAAGAACACATGAGACTGAAATCATGGATAAAAAAATGATGACATAGATGTTGGACAAACATGATCAGACTGCTGTGACTGCAGAATGTAAAACAGAGGATTTAAGACAAACATAAAGGAGTCAGCAGTGTTTGTGTCTGATGCTGTTGGACAGATGGCATGTAGAAGTTCTCCCACAGTAGAACACCAGAACACATTAGAAGAGAGTTCAGAAATAGGATATGGATAAAAAGAATATTTATAGATTTTATAGAGTATCACAAACATCTCAGTGGATTGTTGTTCTCTGCTGTAACAAGTAATTTTCATAGACTAAGTACTTCATTAAATTTGGAGATAGATGTGACATGAAGTTCTGGTAACATCACAGAGATATGAAACAAAATTGAAAGTTGGTGGTTCAAAAGACATAATGTAGTAAGCTGTGTTTGATGCTGTTGACAGTTTGAATTGAGTTTGAGTAGAAGAAAGGAGGCTGAAGTAGAAATATTATAGATTTGAATCACCAGAGTTCTACATTAATATCCTTAAATCATCAAAACTTTTATTTGAGATTTCATCTGAAATTTAAAGTGATTTACATATAAAACACATTATGTCATAGAAAACAGTCAACATTACATTTTGATATAAGATTAAAGTTTAGATGGTTCAAAGATAATAGCTGGGTTTTTAGTCTGATTTAGATGCTCAGTGTTTAGCTGTTTTGAAGTTTTTGGAGTTTGTAGATAGTGATACATGAAAGAATGCTGATTCTATGTTTGGTCCTGGAAAGCAGAAACAATTTGGATCTTAACATTTTTCATATTTTCATGTTTTAAATTAGTAATGAAAATATGCATTTAAAACATAATTGATACAAAACACAATGACTTGAGTTAAATGTTTTGTGGTTAGATATAACAAAACATAGATCCTGATCGTTGATTTTCGTTCATATAATAACAGATGACAGCAGAAAGATGAGTTGATTCTAATTGGCTTGTTTCCTGATATATTAGATCTGTTTGTTCTGGTGTGAATAATGAGATAGATCACAACATAAATGATGGTTAATGGACAAAATGAAATTAGATGAGACTTCTTATCTGCTCTGGTAGAGACATGGATCTAAATGGACCTGTTTGATTTTTGACAAACAGTTGAACTTTAAAGTTAAGAGAACATGTTCATCTGACAGTCAGATTAAATGTTTCCTTGAGCAAGAATCTTGATGATTGATCTTTTGACTCCTGTGCATGAAACATTCAAATCATGCAGAAAGAGCAATAAGTTTCTACATCACCATCTTGTTTCTGAACATCATTTTACTTATGGTGTGAATAATTGATCTATCCTGACATAAATGATGGTTAAATGGATCTCATGAATTAGTTTTGAGACTTCTGATAAGAGGATGAAAACATTAGACTGTGATTCTAATAATATATTATTTAGGAAGATCTTTATTAATTTTTTGATAACATAGAATCCAGTTTATTGAAGTCATTGTAGTCAATGAATATGTTAGCTCTTCCTATTGAACATGTTCATAGCTTAAATACAATTATATAAGACATATGAAAGATGATAAAATTCACTCAATGAAAACAGAACAATAGACTTGGTATTGTCACATGCCACAATGACAGATATAAACAGAACAATTGTTAGAAACAGCTCACCTCCATGATGGTGGATGCAGGAGATTAAAGTCAATGGACAGTCATTTGACTGTCATAAGGAACACAGCTGGGTTCTGGTTCTGGTAGAATCTCTGATGGATCCTGAAGAAAAAAATTCTCAGAAACTTTCTGTCTGTTTTTCTGAAATATGTGGATAAAATAAACTGTAAAACAGACAGAAAGAAACATCATGATGTCAAATGATTCTATCAGAGAAATAATTAACATGTTACATCATTGATCCTCCTGAATAATATCAGTTCTTTAAAGAGAGAAAAGATCTGTTTCTGAGATCAACATGTTTTTAAATAACTGAGAGAAGTTTCACATCTTTATGTTGAGCTCAAATAAGAACAAATCATTTCACTCTGACATCAGAATCTGATGGAGCTTCAGTCAGAACCAGATGGTCCTGAGACAATAAATCACTTCAATCAGATCAAAATATTTAGTTTAACTGTAAATAATTTGATAATCTGCCATTTTTTATTATGTTTAAAATTCAGAGGTGGAATCATAAAAATTAATTCTAAAATGCAATAGAATTTACTGATTAGCTTTTAATAGGATGTCTAACATGTTTTACTGATTCTTGGATGAATATGAAGACTCTAAGAAAACTTTGAGTGGTAAATGACTAATGTGATCTAACTTCAGTCTGTTTATTCATGAAGGACTTTCACAAATTTTTTATCAACCATCGAGTTAAATTCTGGAGCAACATAGAATTTTAATGTCACTGATGTATTCACATATGAAAATGAAAATGATAAAATTCAGTCAAATTTGGACAACAAGAAAACAGGTCTCATAATCATGGACACAATCAGTTACAATAAACTCACCTTTTTGGTGGTATTAAGATTTAAATTTATGAGAAAATCCTTGACCTGTCACTCTTAAAGGACACACAGCTGGGTTCTGGTTTGGTTCTGGTTTGAGTCTCTGATGGATCCTGACAGAAACATGATGATTAAAACTTAATCAGCAGAACAGCAGCTTCATGGTCTGTTCTGGCTGATATAGTGAGAAACAGAGAAACTGTGGACAGTTAGAGATGGTGACCTCACCTCTGACCTTTGCTCTGGTTCATCTTAGAGTTTGAAGAGATTTTTTCACACTGATCCATGCTCTGAATTCATCAGCTAAATTTCTATTCAGAAAACACATCATTATCTGATCAACTCTGATCATCCTTTACATCATTAGAGCTGAAAAATCAGTTTCCTCTGATTGGTTCTTCTTCTCTGCATATCAGTGTCAGGTGAATGCAGTCAGACAGCAGAGGCAGAGGAAGCTGCCATCAGCTGCTGCACTTCTACTATCAGTCCACTAGATGGAGACATGGAGCAACATTTACATTCACTGATTCAACCTGAACAAGTCTTATAATTCACAAATATAAATTGGATTATTTGCTCTATTAAAGATTAATATAAAACTACAATGCGAGTTAAATCTACATAAAATAAGATCTTGGAGAAAAGCAGAACAAGAAATGTAGCTATAAGACTATTCAAATATTTTAACAGAACAGAATTTGGAAAAAGAAGGAAGTAACAACTCCTCTTAAAGGCACAGCATAATCACTTAGCTATGGATCAACAGTAGTAAGTAACTGATGTTGTATGTTACCACATTAATTCCAAAGAAAAAATAAATCATCTTACGTTAACTATTTAATCATCTGACTGAATCAAACCCATTTTAGTAATATCTTATTTTGAAAGGAAGCAACAGGAAACTGTTCTGATTAATAGACTAAGTTCGGTACCAGAAAATAAAAAACATGAATCAGTTCGGAGAAGAAAACAGTGAAACATCAGCTGTTCATCATGTTGTTTGATTCCAGTTCATCAATAATCTAATAATCCTGTAGATTAGCCTTCAAACAGCAGATATTAAAGTTTGAGCTGAAATCAGAAGTGAAACTTTTTTACAAACATCAAAGATTAGAAACAATCAGCAAAAAGTTAAAGTGATGAAAAAGTTCAAGAAATAAACAAAACAAACTTACAGTTTGTTCAAACGATCCAAAGAGTTAAAGAAGAAAATTTAAACAACAGACTGAGACCCAACAAACGGACTGGAGCCACACCTGAACAGGTAAACTCAAATCGAAAGTAAATGAGACGGTGTTGTATAACTGATGACGTCACAGCTCACCTGGCTTGTTGTTTTTTCCTTCAGAGCAACAGAACCAGGAAGTAGAAGCTCTGAGGTGAAATCAGAGGCAGGTTGATAAAATCTTCATGAGGAAGTTCTGATAAAAATGAGGGTGTACTTACTTTTGATCATGACTGTAGTGATGATTGATAGTAACAAAAAAATTAAGAACAGTATTTTAGTTTATTCATCATGTCATAGAGAAAAAAATGTGAAAATGCATTTTTCAAAGTAATATTTTCACCATGTTATTCATACGTTCATTCTAAACTAAATATTTAATTCACAAGCTAAATATTTATTTTGAAAACAAAATTTTTGGAAATAATAATTTAGCTAAATATTTAGCTTCAAACTAAGTATTTATTTTGAAAAACAAAAAATTTATTTTCCAAACTAAACATTTAATTTTCAAATTCAATATTTATTTTCTAAACTACATATTTAATTATCTATTTTCATTTCTAGTTGTTCAGTCAGACGCTCCATCATGTTTTCATGTTTCAGTTTTTTCTCCATTCAGTTGGTGAACAGAGTTTAATCCAGTTTAGTGTAATTGTCTTTCTCTCTACTAGTAGCAGAATGTGCAACAATATGTAACATTGATCTTTAGTGAGTAAATCCTTGGTGTTTATGTCCAGCAGAAATAGAAGAGGCTCCATGGGGAGATCTGTCCTCAGAATGTCCTCAATCTCCTGTTTAGAGTGGAAAGAAAAACTGGTGAAAAAAGGATGCATATATGAAATTCACATTTCTGAAACAATGATATTCTAACATATTAAGATGCACTTTTATGGTTCGTTCACAATGGAAAAATCTGGGTTGATTTTAACTGAACATTAATTGTTTATATTTTTCCTCATAAAGTGCAATAAGATAATATCTATTGTAAATTTTAAATACACTGAATTCACTGTGAAAATGACTTTTTTAATCTGAGGTGGAAGAAAGAAACAGACATTTACATTTAAGTCTTAAATACTTTATAGAAAACTTTAAGTGGAAAACAAACACAGTGAGACAGATTTAAAGAGAAGTGACAGTCCAATGAAAACTCCAGATAAATGCAGAGATTTTATGGTTCAAAAGTTACAAAAATGTGCAATAATTAAAAAAACCTAAAGTGAAAACTTAACTTGGCACGAGGAAAGTGTGTTGCACAAAGAAATATTTTCTCCCATCAACAAAAACATTGAATTATTCAGGGAAGGTCAGAAAGAGGCTGAATCTGTAGAGTCTAAGAGATTTTATCCATTAAAAAGCTGCAGAAACAAAAAGAGTTCAAAATAAATCACTGTCTACAGAAAATATAAAGAAATGGAAACAAATAAAAAAACATTGGATTTGATACTCAGCATGAAAGATGCCCACAAAAATCCAGATTACATAAAATTACTGAAATGAAAAATAGAAAATGTTAAGGAAATTCACCAGTTTGACATCAATCTGGGGAAATAAGATGCAAATCATAACAATTACAAGGTAAAGAGATTAAAAAATAAACAAAAAAATATTTAAAAAATCAGTTTTATAATTAAGGCCACTCATATGAAGAGCAGAATAAAAGACAAAAAAAGGAGAGAAATGTAAACTTGTAATTATCCAACTCAAGTCCTGCTGTGCAACTCAGTTTGTAACAAAACCCCAAAAAACTCAACAAAAATGTCAATAAATGGAGCAGAAAACGCATCAAATCCCGTCTTTAAAAGGGAAATAAATAAACATAAAAATAAATAAAATGGCCACAGCGTACAGGAAACACAGAGAGAAATAAAATGTCCACCAAATAGAGGATGAAATGAATCTATGAGTTAAATTCAAACATTTTTCATTTGGAAATGAGGATTAAAATCATTTCTGCATTAATCTGCTCAAACTGTTAGAAAACAGAACATAAATTGTGATTTGTAGTTTTTCTTTGCTAAGTGAAGTGAAATATTTGATTCTGGTCATTAAAAACAGGGATTTCTTTCCTTTTACATGAACACACATTCACAGCTTGCAGAGTGTAAGGCTTGAACCACTTGGCCACAGTTTGGGAGGGGTGGGTTGGATTTATTGCACAAGAACACTTGGGGTGGGTGGGTTCTTATTCGGCCCTTTGACAGGTTCTGGATGGGTTCTGTCTCCTCAGTGGAGGCGGACGAGAGTTAAAAAGGTTAAAAATGTGAAGTTGAAGAACACTGGAAGCTGGTGAGGTTTTCCACAGCAGCCAAGAGAGGTCAGAGGTCAAAGCAGTCCCACTGGAATAAGCAGACCCTCATCTTCCCTCCTCCGCTGATCGGGTCTCGGACTTGAGCCGGACGAACTCCTTGGCGACGTCGTCGTTGGAGCGCTGGGAGAGGATCCGCATGGCGGTCAGGCCCGTGTCGTCCATGGAGATGCGCTGCCCCAGGGGGCACCAGCAGGCGCAGTTGCCCCTCTCCATGATGTCCCTCAGCTGCACCACGGCCAGGCCCACCACCCGGTCGGCGCGGCCGAAGCAGTAGTCCTTGACGCAGGCTTGAACCTCGTAGCACTCGAACCCGTCCTGGACACCCAGAACGCTGCAGAGCGACAGCAGAACAAGAGGTGGGAGCACATGTGCTAATGCGCTAACTGCAGAGCTAATTCCTGATTTTGTGCTTTTGTTGAAACTTTAAAAACATTAGCACACCTAGCTTTTGCTGATCTAATTTTCCATTTTAAATCAAAAGCGCCATTTTACTTTATATGTCATAAATTTTCATTTGATTCGAGGTCCACATCTGCAGTGCTAATCCGCTAATGTGCTAATAGCAAAGCTAATTTTTTGTGCAGTGCACTTAGATTCCCCTGAATTAGTTTTCAAGTTAAATTCTAAAGCACTGATGTACTTTTGCTGTTTTATAGACTTTCAGTTCAATAAAGTTTGACATCTGCAGTAGAAGGCACAAGTCTGTTAAGATGCTAATGTGCTAATAGTGGAGCTAATGTTTTGTCTGCCATTTTAGCTTTTTTAATAACTTTTAAAACTATTGACACACTTAGTGTTCCCTAAATTAATTTCTTAGGATAAATACAGAATTTATTCTGAAAAATTACATTTGAGGAAACTAAGTCCACTAAAGGTTTAGCAGAAACACTAAATGAAAAATTAGCTCAGCTACTAGCGCATTAGCTGACACTGTCCAGTAATTTCACAAGGACTTTGTTTTATATAACCAACAGTTCATAAAGTCAGAATTAAAAGAGCTTAAAATCAATTCCTAAATGTGTCACAATGTTTCTTTTCTAACTTACAAGTGAAAGGTCTCGTTGTATTTGGGAGACCAGCTGTTGTTCTTGGATTTGGTCTGAAATCTGCGCTTTTTGTCGCTGAGGTGCGGCCCGATCAGAGTGACTTCCACGAAGGGTCTGAACATCCCAGACGTCTGCCACTTCAAATCACTGGCTCCAATCACTGCATTAATGTGTGGACACAAATATTTAAACTAAATTTACACTAAAATGCTCTAAATTTGATTTTATTGGTTAAAAATGATCCCAAACGGACCTTTGAGTGTAACTTTCCGCTCTCCGCTCTTCGGATGAGTGTACAGCTCAATCTGCAGGGAAACCTCTCCGATGGGTTTGTCCACACCTGAACCTGGTTTAACAGAAACAACAACATTTGGTCCAATGTAGGCAAATAAAAACACTTTTTATAGAGTCAAGCAGCAGAAACACAGGTTTCACAAAACAAAAGAGAGAAAACGATGAAGGGAAGGTGGGCTGATGATGATTTCATGGAGACCTACCCCTGCTGGGCTGGATTTTCTCATTAGGAGTTAACCTAATACCCTTCCCATTGTGCACTGGCACAGAGGCAGCAGGAGATAAAAACAGGACAGCAACTTAAACAACCAAATCCAGGAGATAAAAGCAGCGAGGAATCTGAAACTCTCCCGTATTTCAGCTCCTTCAAGGCGTTTTGGATCTACCTTGTGAATGCTGCGTGGTCACAAAGGTTTTGATGAGCGTGTCGGTGGTCTGGGTGTAGAGAGACAGAGCGTGGCGGAGCGACGAAAGCTCAGCGCTCTTCTCCAGGAAAGTCTTCTTCAAGCCGTTCCCACCTGCATGAAAGTATTGCTGCGTAGAAAACAAAACCAGACGAGCAGAGGAATCAGCATTCTAGAACCTGAATGATTAAACAGACTTAAAGTGGAGATAAATCAACTAAAAGACTCAATAAAAACAAGTGAAATTGATCTTAAAATGTGAAGTGTCAAGAAAACCCGAGATCATCCCACTTCCCCATGCTGGAGATTTTAGTTTAACAGTAACAATAAATAAAGTTATCTTTAAAATTAATCACTCAAGTGAAATCTAGACCCAACATTAGACTTAAATGTCAATAAAATCAATCTGGTTGTGTGTGTTGTTTTGTCTGCTGCAAACTTTGCTTTAATTCTACTTTTTTCTATTTAATCATAAGAAATCATAGTCAAGACAGAGAAAGTCATGAAACAGGAAGAGCAGGTTTCCTGGAAAAAGAGGAAGTAAGTTTCCAGCCTGCAGATTTATAAAAATAGTTCAGACTATTACTTATTTCAAAGCATGAAAGTTTTAAAGAAAGAAATCTAAACATTGTGAGTAATTGGATAAGATTCAAAGTAAAATACTTATATTAATATTGGTTTGCTTGTAATAATACTTACACTTACACTTACATTAGTGGGTACTCTTACAAGTAAAACAAGTAACTGTAACTGATATCAAATAATAAGAATCATGAATTATTCTTGGTTTCTTTACAGAAAACATTTGTAATAACTCACATTAAGATTACAATAAGAGTAACTAATAAGTTATGGTTATCATAACATTATAAATGAATGATAAATCAGAGAAGTAAAAGAAGTTATAAATGTGATTTTTACTCTGAACTTGAAATAGTGTAAAAGGTTATCTTTTACTGCAATTAAAGATCACTGATGTGTTGGAGGTGGATGGAAGGTGAAAGGTTAAGGGAAAAAGGGGAACTAACAGGAGAGCAGAGATGGTCAACGCCTTATTTGGAAACAGGTTGTTAATCAACCTGAGACATTAGCACAGACATCAGGACACAATGTCTCTAAGACAGTGATGGATATGAGATCATCTGTCCAAGGAGTCAGCCAATGAAATAAGCACAGCAACAGTGCTAGCCAATGCAAATGAACCAAAATCAAATCATCTAATGTAATGACATTTTTATATAATCTTATTGATTGAAGGTACTTGTATGGTTAAATTTAGTATAGAATCAAAGGAGAAGTAAGGGTGCGGTGCAAGTTGCAAATGTCACAAGTATGCCCGCTGCTGACAGGAAGTGTGTTTAGGTGTGCAGCTGCCTGTTGCTGTTTCTCGGAAAGTTTCCACAGTCACAAGTGTCACAAGTATATTATCTCGCAAACGGGTCATTGTGACCCAAGTTACAAATGTCACAGGAACGTTATTGCAATCTTCAATAGATACACTCCCATAGAGAGGGAGAAAAGTATAAAACCACGAGACCGAGGTGATACGATGTTCTTCGTCCCCGGTGGAGGCTCGACACAAGAGCGGCAAGAAGACCAGCAGAGGACTACGCCCTGGAACCAAGAAAGCAAGAAACACCGAGGATCATCTCACGCCGGACAGAGGACAAGTTCCACCGACCCACTCTCTTGGTTCCTCATTGGATTTCCACACTCTGCGCTCGACTCAACGATCTCAAAACACATCGCAACCGACTTGGGGAACTTAACAAAAGTCACAGGATCGACCAAGAGCTGTTCGGTTGGATATAACAGACAGTTCACTTTGTTTCAGTTCCAAAGGGGGGTCATTTTTCACGGAGAAGGATTCTGACCAAGGACTTCTGTTGCCGAGATCTAATTCCATCGATGGGTATGACTTGTGCCGCACCCCAAAGCCTTATTTGATAGATAGATGACAGTGTAGGTTAAAGTTAAATTGATCTAAATTTTATTGATTTTCTTTGTATGGTAGTCTCAAGTAAATTCTGTATGCCTGTCATTTTCCCTGCTAAAGCTTGCTTAATAAATACGTATATTTTAAAAATTCTAATTAGGTTGTTGACATTGAAATTAATTGAGTCATTTGAATCACAGTTCCTCTATTTATAGTAAAACCAGTATACATGATTCTAGTAATGTGGTGGCTTCAGAATTTCCTTTGGGTGAGTGTAAATAATGACCCTGGGACTTAAATCCTAGTCACTAAATAATATCTAGCCGTTAACAAGTGCACGTTGCAACAGAAAGGAAACTACCGTTAACAGAAGTGGTTATTGAAGCTATGCAGCTGTGACGGCTACTCAGCTGATTGTTTCTTAACTGAAAAGGGTCATAACTTCTGGATAGGAGGTAGTTAGAGCTAGACGAGTCCCTTTCGCCACCAGTTTAAATAGATTATCTCTTATAGATCTTGTTCAGGGTAAGACCCAGGTCTTAGAGATTTTCCGGACCTGTTAGACAGAGAACTGGTCAGTAGTCAGCCCGAGGAGTTGTGAGGAGAGGGCGGGGCTGGCTATTGCACAGTAACAAACAGAAGGAATTGTACTTTTCTGTTTGATCAGAATCGATAAACTGAACAAAATCCCACCAAGGATTTTTCCTGGTTTGTAAAATAAGAAAAAAAAATAACTTAAAAGTAAAGTTTTGACAAGACATAGGAGTTTATTGCTAGTGAAATAATCTGCCTGTTTCCCAGCAGAGTACCAGCCGTCACCTAGCAACCCAAGTACAGGTAAAATCATTGTTACATAATGAGACTTTAGTCTGGTTATTACTTCACTTTCTAACTTTCTACGTTGCTGCACATGAATATTCATCTGAGCTGATTATAAAGGTCTTTGACCGTCGTCCTTATGGAGCAGAGGTCAACGTTTTGGTCTCACCTTGATGGTATCCAGAGCCACGTCCATGACGGCACACTGCCTGGGCGTCAGGCTTTTAGCGTCTCCTGCCATGTGATCCTAAACAACCCAGACCAAGACTTTGACTAGACCAATTCACAGGAGAAGAGAAACTCAAAGGCAACCTGATACCTTCAGTTTGGAAAGGTGTCCCAGTTCTTTAGCAGCAGAAAGGATCTGTGCTCCCTTCAGGAAAAACAGAAAAATTAATGATTGTTTTAGTTTTCAGTAGCCTTGTTTCAATCAAGGTTTGTTAAGCTCAGTTTTTAAATATCACATTAGAAAAGTTTGATGGAAATGGAAGAAAAGCTTAGATAAGATCTGGTGAACAATTCATGTTCATAAGTAAAGAGTCAGTTACATTTATTCATCTGCTCTATATGTGATTACATGAAGTTCAGCTTGTTGATTAATAATTAAACTGAATTAATTTGCTACAGTCATCATTTCAAAACAAAGGATAAAAATATTTTCTGTGTTTGGTCGCGTCCATCAAAATGCTTACATCTTAGTTTTTTTACCACATACATAAATCACCTGACACAATTACGATTTGATCCATTTCAACATGGCAGCCATGTTTCCATCCAGCTGTGATACAAATATTGAGCAAATTTTCATAATAATGTAAAAGAGAAAATGCAAATTACACTGCAAAACCATAAAATCTTACCAAGTATGTTTGATCTGATTTCTAGTGCAAATTTGACTAATGTGAGTTTCAACATTCAACTTCCATTTGGGATCAATAAAATATTTTTGAATTTGAATTTTGAAATATCTTAGTTCACTTTAAATAAGACAAAAGTAACTTAATAATAACTTAGAAGAAGAAGAAGAAATTTGTTTTAAGTCAATAATTCCTTAATATTGATGAAAAAAGTAGTTGGAAAATTATTTAACGTAAAACAAGTTTTTAATGTTTTGTTATAAGTGAAATAAATACTGTCCGTTGCCTAGCAACAACAGCAAGGGCTCCACAAAATAAGTTCATTATATCGTTATACAATGAGATTTTAGTCTGGTTATTATTTCCCTAATAACATGTCAACTATATCTTGTTTTAGGTGAAATAATCTGCCAATGGAAATTTTATCAACAATATTAAGGAATTATTGACTGAAAACAAACTTCTACATCTCGCTGAAAAGTTACTGGTGAGTCAGTTTTCTCGTTTTTCTACAGTACTAAGATATTTTTACTAACAACTTGGTCAAAAATATTTGGTAAGATTTTGTTTTTGCCATGTAATTCACAATATTTACAATATTAAAGTAAATAAAAATTGCATCACATTTGGGTGGAAACCAGTCTAGTGACGAAGACGAGCGTCAGACTCACGAAGGTGTCGTTCCCCTGCGGCAGGACGATGTTCTTCTCCAGGCTGGTCATCACGATCCTCCACAGCTCCTTCAGGACGCGCTTCAGGACGGTTTTCTCACACACCGTGGCGAACAGCGTCAACCTGCAAAAACAGGACTTTCACACACACACTCACACACACTGACGGATGAGAACGTGTTGGGGACGATCCCACTGAACCCACTGCGCATCCAGGAAGTCCATGAGCGGCCGCAGCATGTTGTCGGAGTCGGCCTCCACCTGGTTCTTGGTGTTTTCGTTGAGCGGTCCTTTGATCTGGTACAGCAGCGACGCCATCTGCCGCATGCAGTCGGTGATGCGGCTCTGGAAGCTGGAAGAGAAGAAAATCGTGCGATGGGCTCGGACAGAGGCGGAGCCACGGGAAACGTGCGGGTGTGAGGTCAGCGTACCTGTTCCCAAACGTGCTGCTGAGGTCGTCCAGAACGTTGTTGAGCCGAACCTGCAGGTCGTTCAGCAGGTCGCTGGCCTCCGTGTCCATCTGGAAGAGAGAAGAAGACATTCAAGTTCAAAAAGATGAAATAGTTTTAGAGAAAGAAAGAGGGAGATAAAACTGGAAAGGTTTAGGATTTTTACTGAGAACCTGGAAGATAAACTAGAGTTGTTACAAAACACCTGAGAGTCTAAAGGTGCATTTCTACCAGATTAGATTCAGTTAAACACCTTGTTGGTGTAGTTTGCATTTATATTCAGCCCATTTCTACTCATAACAACATGCATGTTACAGTTCAGCTCCTGTAACATCCATGAACTCACCTTATGATCCTCACATGGGTTTTCTCTCTAAGTGGCAGAAAGTTGGGAGGTAAAACATTTTGGATCAAATGCCCCATTTTAACACATTAAGTGGGAAATTTCATATTAAGGATTTAATTTAGGATATTCTGCTTGTGCCTACCTTTTCAAACGGTTCGTCCATCTTTGTGTTAGATAATTGTTAGAGATATAAAAACACAAACATTGTCAAAATGTCCTGAAGAAATGGAGGAGCTGCATAACAAATGATTTCTGGACGTTTTGCTTTAAATTAAGGAGATTTAAACCCAGATAACATGTTTAAACCTCCTCATCCTTCTCAGTCCATCGCACAGGATTTAGGAAAGGAACAAAATAAAGTGTTAAAATGAAGAAACACAACTGAAGGTTAAGTGAAAGTGGCACTTTTATGAAAAATAAGGGAAAAAGCTGCTAATCTAAAGAGGAAATCCTCACAGATGAGAAGAAAACCAGACAACAAAACTCCACCATGTTGGATGGTTTAGTTTCAGTTTGGGGGGAAAATCCAAAATGACTTTGGATTTGGAGAATGAAGGATGTTAAAAACCACTTTCAACTGCAACGAACCTCGGCCTCCATTTCCTCCCCTTCCTCTTTAACTTCCTCCTCTTCCTCACTTCCTTCAAACTAGGAGTTGCAGTAAAGAGGCAACACAAAGGTTTTGTCTCGTTGCTTCCATTCAGATAATTGTACAGTGGGGTTTTTTTAAAGTCGTATATGCAGTCATGTTTTACATGTTTGCATATGTAGTGGACTTGCCTGCCATGCTAGCGCGCTATTCTTCAGCTAGAAAAGCAGAGAAAAGGTAAAGAATGTCTTTCTCCAGCAGCAGTTACGAAAAATGACTTTATATTGGGTCAAAACATGGATATTATCAAAAAAACACAAAATATTACCATCGTATTTTTGGTCTGGTTTCTTGTTCAAATATATTAGGACCTTAAAATGAGACAAAACTAATTTACAAGTAACTTTTCAGAAAGATATAAGAGCTTGGAGGAAGTTTGTTTTTACAGTTTGAGACTCATTAAGTCTTAAAAGATTCTTCCTAAAAAGGAAAATATCCAGATTTGTCTGCACAAACATTTTTTTAATTTAATATAAAAATGTAAGAGAATGAAAATATAATTTAAGAGAGTGATTCATATTTTCCTTAATTTTGTTTCAAATGAATTCAACATGGTGCATTTCCTAACTCAATGAGAATCGATAAGGAATCAAATTGATATGATGTCACTAATTTCTTATCAAATCCCATCTCTACTCATTGATAAAGTAATTTATATTACGTTACATCATCAAATAAATTGGGAAAGTTCTTATTTTTTTGCACATTAATTAGTTTGTCAAGCCACTAGTTTATTTCTACGTTTATTGCCAACTTTGTCCTGGTGATAAGACAACATGAAATAAAAACTGTTCTTTCAAAAGGTCTGGATTTTCAGTTGCTTTTTGTTTTGCCAGAAAATGAGTTTCTACAACAGCAGCAAATGAGAAAAACCTACTGCTACCAGCAGACTGCAATGCAGCAACGTTTCAGCATAAAAAGCAGAAGCTAAAGACTCTACAGCTCTGGGACGACTCCTACAGACTAGCTACTGACGTCTAGTCAACTGATCCACCCACCACAGGTTTTGGTTCCTCATCCTCTGCAACAACCTGCTGTTCCAGGCAGATACAAACAGTCAGTGTAGATGTTTTATAACGAGAAATATCCGCCTTGAACAGACTGTGACTCCATCCTACCTCCTCTCCTGCTTCCTCCTCCTCCTCCTCTTCCTCTGGGATTTCGTCTTGCTTTAATTGTAAAGTAAATAAATGTGTTGATATGCAAGCTGACCTACAATCCAACCATCAACCAGCCAGAGCTGAACCAAAACCTAAAAAATCAAACAAACTCCAGCGACTACAGCCCAGAACCAACCCAACGACTCCCTGCAGCTACCAAACAATCCAAGCTAGCGCTAATGTACATACCCGCGCTTCCTCTGTTGCAATCTGACACACAGAAGGAGCAAGTTCGAATGCAGATTAACAACGTTTTTACCATGTTTTGTATTCCTAAGCCCTTCCAAGCCTACCTGTTTCCCATTTGACTCACCTGTTTGGCCCCCATTGATTCAAACATTTTCTCCAGCTGGATTCTCAGCTGCTGCACGTTATTCATGAGGACACAGGGCTGCAGGCGAACATGAGGAGATTCATTAACAGCACTCATAACTATTCATTTAAAAAAATATATTAATTATCAAAATATGTTTTATGACAAAAAACTGAACAACTTACAATCTTCTCCTTGTCAATATAAGAAGGAAAGCTCTTGGTCAAGATGGCACTGTACTGCAGCAGGACTTTGGTGATTGTCTGTAAGAAATGAGAAGTCAAAGAATCTGTCTAGAAATCTGAAATGTGCTAATAAACAAGCTAATTTTTTGTTTAAAGACTAAATGTCATGTTGCTACAGTTCTTTAGCCTTAAAATATCATGTTGGGATAATGTTTAGCATTATCTTCAGTTAGCATAGCGCTTTAGCATTAGCTTCTACTGTGTTGGCATAGCATCCTGGCATTAGCTGTCACTAAATATGATGTTGGTACATCTCATTAGCGTTAGCTGCTAATAAATACCATTTTGGTATATCATGTTGATATGGAGCTTTATTGTTAGCTTCTGCTAATTACAATGTTGGTGCAGCACTTTAGCGTTAGCTTCTGGTAAGTACCGTGTCGAGGCAACACTTTAGCCTCAACTTACACTAAATAGCATGTTGGTGTAGCATTCAGTGTTAGCTTCTGCTAAATACCATGCAAGCCAAGCACTTTAGCATTAGCATGACAAAAATTTATGGTTACCACAGCAGTTTTTTATTTAGCGGCGCCCTCCACTGTTATTCAACACTTTGTAGCAGTGTGACTAAAGTGTATTTCACCAAATTAACAAGACAATCAGTGTAAATGAATCTGCTCAAAGCGTCACAAAGAACAATAAACATTTCAGCTGGTAAAGTGGAGAATGACACTGAAACATTGGACCATAAGATGGTTTTACACAGTAGCTGTTTCCAACTGATGGATGAAAATGTCATTTTAATATTGCAAGAAAACATGAATATCAAGAGTAACTGTATTACTAATAAAGAGAACATTAAAGAAGTAATAAATAAAGGTTTGGAGGGTTACCTTGGAGAAGCGGCGGCTGTAGTGAGCCATGACGCTGGGGTTGGGACATTCCAGTTTCTTGATGATCTCGAAGCTCTGGTTGAGCTGGGTGAAGATGTCCACCACGGAGCAGGAGAACAGAGCGTGCTCCGACGTCTGCTGGAACTAAACCAGACTGGGTTTGAGCGTGGAAACAACGGTTACTGGTAAAAACAGAGATATTACAGCTGAATGCTCCTACTCCGTCTTTCTTGTCTCTCTCCAGCGCTCCATTCATGAACTCCATCGACACATCCTCGTTCTCATCCAACCACTGCAGAACGAACTGCACAAACCAACTAGAACAGAAAAACCACAGTTAAAACTAACATCCCCATGTTTTATCTGCTTTCAAAAGGTTTTAAATCTTACGATGGATATTCGGGAACGACATCCTTAAAGATCGGAAGCTCCTTGACGTATTCATTGTAGAGCCACTTGACTTTAAAGTGCAGGTTCATGTAATCGGTGCTTTTACACAGTCTGTGCTTCTCATGCTCTGTAGGAAAAAGGGAGAAAGCAATATTTATAAATCAAACAAATCCTGCCTTTAACAATATAATTAAAGCTTCAGTATGAGAGTTTTATAAAAAAAAAATTTTAAAGATATTTGTTAAAACTGTCATCATGAGACAGATGATCTGTGAGAAGATCGATGTACCAAAAATAACAAATCGGGGAAGGAAGGAGGGGCTTAGCGCTGTCAATCATCCTCATGTACAATGTACCACTATGGGAAAGCCATTTATCCACCATCATCGATGGCCATGCTAACTAGCCTTAGCATTCACAACAAGCGGTGTTAACTTAAGCCTTTTCTATAAAATATTAGAAATACATTAAAAGATTCAAATATAAAATAATTTCAATAATTTTTAGATAAGAAAAACATTTGATTGCCTAAACATTCCTTTAAAGAATTTGAACTGAGTGAATATAAAAAATACCACATATTAAAAACAGTGTTTTTATCTATAATGTCTATATATTTTATTGTTTTGGTTTAATTACAACTCTGAATATATATGTTGAATATATATTTAGTCTGTGTAGTTCGGATAATGATTAATCGATTACTGCATCAGTCGACGGTTATTTCAACAATCGATTAATTGCGATTAATCGTTTCATAAGTTGTCAATTTGTGAAAAGTTATCCTGCACAGTTTGACTCAATTTGAGTAAAATTTAATAAAAAAGCATCATGTAAAGATCTGAAGGTGATTAACTGAGACCGACCTTCCAGAGCGTACTTCATGTCTTGAGCGAACAACGTCCACATGACTTCTGCTGAAACTTTTCCCACACTCAGTTCCTGTGGAAACCTGAAGAAGAAAAAGGTTTCACTCAGAAATCAAAAACATGTAATAAACCAAGTATTAATAAGGATTAAGAGTAAACAGACGACTGACTGATTGAGCACAGGTGTGTAGGAGTTCCTGTCCTCCTCTATGATGGAGACGATCAGCATGATGAGTTTGGGCCAGAAGTCCAGGTTCTTGATGCTGGGTCCCTGCTCCTCCAGGGGGAGCTCCTCCTTGTTCTGCATTACAGGAATTAAACCACAACATCACCAGATAAAAACAGGCATGAATCTAACAGAATCCCCATAATGCATCACTCACTGCGTCCGCAGGCTGGTACTGTCTGCTGTAGAGTTCGTGGCAGTTGTTGAAGATGTAGTCGTAGGTGGAGTTGAGGCAGGCTTTGACACAGTCCCTCACCACCTGGCTGGCTCTGGGCGGAGACTGTAACTCCTGGACCTGAACGCCAGGCAGAGAAAAAACAAACAACAAAATCAAGTTACAGCAGCAGATCCCAAACCGGCTCAGCTGACTGGAGAGGAACCGATCCACTATCAATATCCAATATTGAAAGAAATTCTAGATCAGATCGAAAACTCATCACAATATAAATGTTTACATAATTATTTAGTTTATTGTTTCAACTATCTGAAAAACTTTTATCCAGTTTTCTCTTGGCATTTTTTGCTACTTAAACTCTGCAGTGCTGCGCTTGACAGTTGGTGGTTACCATAGCAACCGGTAACTGACAGCCCCTCCCCCTTTTTCTGTCGCCATTGGTAACCGTGGAGCAGAACCTGCAGGGCAGATTTTAGCCACCAGTTTGATTTTTCTCTCTCGTTACAATAAGTACAGAGAACCTGGTGTGAAGTCGGCCATATTGGATCTGACGAACAGAAGAAGCTAACATGTTAAAATACAAAATACCTAGAAAAAATAAGTAAATAAAATAAATAAGTTAACTTAATGTGAAGCATAAAAATGAAGAAACAGAGAACTTGAGGGTGTTTGGTACCTTCATCCTGAAGAAGGTGATGCTGGTCAGAAGATCCACTGTTGATTTCAAATCTTGCAGCCGATCTTTGCTGCTGGCAGGAAAGTGATTCTGCACGGAAAAAACATCAATTTAGGGATGGAAGGGCTAAAATTATTGAGATAAACGATTATATTGTTATTTTGAGACAATTTTCAAATAATATAATGGAAATGGAATAATATTAAAAGAACATCCTCTTCAATTTTAATACATTTTAATTTCTAGCTAATTTTCCACATTGTGCAAAATTTGGACTGTAAAGTCAGTTTTTTTCACATGTAAACATATTTACCTTTCTGAGAGAAAATATTCCAACATGTGATTTTTAACCAATAATCAATGTGGCGTTTTATATACAAAACTTACCCGGTAGGTGGAGAGATCAATACGTAAGGAGTTGTGAAGCTGGTCTAAAAGCTTGACAAAACGTTCCTTCTGTATTGTGAGGAAAGAGGAAATGAATGTAAAATTGCGCCCGACATTAATCACAGGCAGAAATGTTGAACAGAGGCAGAGAAAAAAGAAGAAGACATGCGTTGTTGTTTTTGTGTTACAGCTGTACAAACCCCAAAGTTGGAGGCAGCGAATCGGTCGGAGGCGGACACGTTGGTGGAAGCGGTAGTGTGGGCGTAGAAAGCATTGATATTAGCCAGCAGGCTGCTCATCACTGCAGGAACCCCAGGACACATGTACTTAGTGGACAAGCAGGCAAAATGTCTGGAAACAGAGACACAAGTGAGGAGAAATGTTGGTTAGGATGGACGGTGGCCAAGAAGGGCCAACAAAGTGGAAAAATAATCTTGCATACACGACTTCTACTGCTGCGTTTGATGTTACATTGTGGTTTTTCATTTTGTTGACCTCAGAAAATACTGAAGCAGCAGCAGCACGACTCATGATGAACACCCAACTTTTAACAAACAGCAAGAGAAAAGATTTTGATTTAAAAGTCGTAGATTTGTCCTCATTTATTCTTGAGTCATAATTGGAGGGGACCCTGGATTGAAAAAAAAAAAATCAATCCAGGGTCCACAAATGGCCCCCGAGCCAGACTTTGAACATCCTGTGTCTGACAGGAAGTGGGAGCGTCTGCGACTCACGTCATGGCCTGGTAAATGGCCTCGATCCCGTAGCGCATTGCGAACTCGTCGACTATTTCCTGCGCCACGTCGTCAAAGTAAAGTTTCCAGGAGTCGTCGCTTCTGGCCTCGGGGATCCGGACCGAACCCTGACCCAGAACGTCGGTGGAAAAGTGGAACAGGTTCTGCAGCGGACAGAAGGAAAGCAATTCAGAACCAGAGGATTAGAATAAATCAAGCAACATAAACATGGAAGATTTTTACTCATTTGAAATTGGGTGGTGACGCTACTGACGGGTCAGAAGGTTCTGGATTTTATGATTATGGGATTATTGGTTTTGTAAGGCTGTAATAAGCTTATAACTAAATCCAAGACCCTCTATTTGTTCCTACTGAAGAACAGAAACATGTTTAAATCTGATCACTTTATGTACAGGACAAAACAAATATCCAGTCCTAGAAAACTGTTTTTAATGAAGTTGAAAATAAGATCAGTTTTTAAAACTAAAATGCAAGTTTTGTGTTAAGTAGACAGTAACTGACATCATAAAACTTTGCTATGAACAATGTGGCTGTTTACATAATGCGGTGTTCAAACATAATAGAAAGTTTATTGGAAGGAAAAAGTGTAATAAAAAAAGTTGCATATGCAGCAAATGATAAACACAAAGTGTGAGATACATTAAATCGTCGTCCATTGATAAATTAAAGGGACTCTGTGTAATTTTAGACCAATATATATGTAAATTAAATCTCAACATTCTGTTATTTTTCTCAAAATTTTGACTTTTTTCTTAAAATTCTGAATTATTTCTCAAAATTAAGACTTCTTCTCAATATTTGACTTTTTTCTCAAAATTCTGAATTATTTCTTAAAATTTAGACTTTTTTCAATAGTCAGACTTTTTTTTTAGAATTCTGACTTTTTTAAATTGACTTTTTTTAAAAATGACTTTTTTCTCCAAATTCTGACTTTTTTCTAGGAATTCAGACATTAATATCAAAAGTCTGACTTTTTTTCCAAATTCTGCTTTTATTTTTCAAAAATATGACTTTCACAATATTCTGACTTTCTCAAAATTGTACATTTTCTCAGAATTTAGACATTTTTCTCAAACTTCTGACTTTCTCTCAGTGGCCCAAATCCTTTTCCGTGTTATGGAAATGCATCTGAATCGTTTCTCGCTGTACCTCATGCAGGCAGGTGTACTGGACGTGGTACGGAGCCACTTTCTCCTCTCCTTTGATCTCCACGTTGATTTGGAGGCGAATGGCTCCCGACACGGCCGACTTGTCCGTCCGCTTCTCTGTAGTGAAACAGAAACACAGTCAGTCCTTGTTGATTCATAACTCAGCTCCAGCGCTCCGCGTTATACAAGATCTGTTAACTGTAATTACAGGTTATTAACATGGCAGCTCCATTGCAGGGAGTCTTTGTTTCTGCAGCGCTAATAGAAGTCCTCCGGCTGATAGTGAGCGGGACAATGGCAGTTCAGTCTGCTATTTACCCTGACAGGGTCGTTATTAGGGGCAATTTTCACATGCCAGCAGAACGGTTGATTTCCAGCTATCTGATTATCTCATGTTGTGAGGAAAAATGGGAAATGGGAAGAAAGGATAAAGAGGACAAAATGGTTTGGGAATGTTTAATGACTGATCTGTTATAATCAGAGGTGGAGACTGCTAGCTAAAAGGTTAAATCTAACGCTAAAGTTCAACACCAACAAGACATTTAGCAGAAGCTAATGCTATAACGCTACAACAACACAGTGTTGTCATTGCTGCTAGTGTTTTTATTGCTAATCTGATTCTTGTAAATTGTTTTTAACACCAAGAATTTTTTGTTTTTGTGTGAAACTTTACTGTTGCTGTTCTGGCGGCCATATTTGCATTTTTCCACGCTATCCTTACCCAGGTTGTACCAGACGTCCATTTCTCCGCTCAGCGTTCGAACTTCGATGATGCTCTGACCCAGGAAGTCATCGGACTCCCTCTTCAGACGCTGCTTCACTCTGGACTTGATGTCATCGTCTTCGTCCCAAACACGAACTTTGATGCGATCTGAAGAATTATGGCACTCGCTAAAGTAAAAAAAGAAAAGATTATTTAAGAAATACAAACTTACCATAAAAGGAAAGAAACATTTCTGCTTGGCCAGTTATTTCCCGTTCTATCAGTGTCTTGGCAATTAATCCACTCGTTTCCCTTCAAGTGCGGCCAGATTTATAAGATACATTAAAATAAAAGAAGCTTGTAAAGGAAAATTAACATGTTTTCCAGAAATATAATTCTTACTGTGAAAGGAATTGTTAAAACAAAACAACGTTTTCATGTTTGGATTTCCAAACGAAGAAGATTCTTTACTTACAAGTGGAACTTTTCCTCCCAGACTGGGTTGAGGTTCCCATAGATGGTTTTGGTTCTCTTCTTGGTCTTCCCCACCTGAACGGTCACATACGGGTCACTGGAACCGGTCTTGTCTTTCGCCTGAAGTCCCTGCGCACAAACCACTGAAACAGAGACAAACGTAATCGTACACAGCGATTAAGCTGTGCAGACTGACGAGGTAACCTTTAAATAAACGTATTGATCAGACCTGTGATGGTGATCTTGGCCGACCACTTTGACGTCCCGTCCAACACGCTCTGCTTGATGGTCTTCATTTGCTGAGCGTGAATGGCTTTGGTGACGACGAACACCTCCCTGATCAGCTCAAAGATCTCTGGTTTGTTCCTCTCTCTGATCTTCATCCTGTCTTTCATGGCCATGATGATATTCTGGGTGCGGTCTTCTGCTCCATGTTTGGAGCTTTTCTCAGCCGCACCTACAAATTCACCAAAAGATTAAAACGCTGGAAACATCAGTTGACAGAATGTAGTGCACCAACTACAATTGGAGGGCTAATAGTGGAGAAAAATTAACATTTAGAAAACATATAGCGCATTTAGATTTCCCTATATGTATTTTTTGGATAAATTCAGAAGTGCTAATTTTCTTTGTGTTTTGTAAACTTGGCTTGGTAAGAAAAAAAAAAGCTCACTTATTGTTGAATTTCATTGTTATTAGCAGTGAAGTTGTCAAATTACGTACTAAATGTTAAATGTATTTATGATAAATTAATAGAAAAAAGGACGCAGTGCTTTGCTACATAATATATCAACACTCCAACAACTAGATAAAAAGGTCAGAAAAAACTTTTAAGAAAAAATAGCGAGAGAAGTAGCTCAGTTATGCTAAGCTGACTATGAAAGCTAACATGTAGATGTGCTGTGGAATGTTTCAGTTCAGTTAAAAGTATAAAAATGGCGACCTACACGTCAACTCTGACAGACCGTCAGCGGAGCAAGTGCTTAATTAGCTAATCAACTTTAGTTGCGTTAGCCTAGCTAATAGCAGCGGTAGCTAATCTAGCACAGCGATTACTTATCAATAGTGGCAAAATAAATATCAAGCCTAAAAACATGCATCTGTAAAGGACTGAATGTTCTGTTCTTTGTGTGGGAAATGTTTGAATGTTTTTTGGTGTTGAATTCTGACACATAAAGTGGTGGCGTTGTCCATTGCCATGGCAACGAGTCCGTGTGGTGTAGCCCACACAGAGCGCAAGAAAAAAGAAAAATACAAGTGGTTTTGAGTTGTTCTTAAATAGTTTTTCTGTTAGTTTTCCCTTTGCTGTGGCGCATAGTCCTAATGAATCAAACCTACATTTGCAGGTTTCAATTCGTTAGCAGCACAGCGTCGGATGGCAGGAAAAAGAATCGTCTTTTTTCCCTGCAGCGCAGAATTTCCAGATGTTAACAATAACATGAAACTTGTCTATACTCACGTTGTAAACAATCCGCATTAAGCAACTCTTGGCACTTTTCATGGCACTTGACGCCACATTCAGAGCAACGCATGCCTTGGCGGGCGATTCCCCACAGCAGCCCCTCACACTCATAGCAGTAAGTGGGAGTGGTGGCGGTCCACACCTCAAAGTTATGAGGCGTCGTGCAGGAAATGGGGTAGATGAGCGCCTGCAGGGTCTTCTTGTAAACATGGTTTTTCTACCAATGGACAGAGATCATTTGTTTATGTAAGGTGGACAGATAGAGATGAATAAACAGACAAACACATTTTTTACTCTTTCTTTGAAGCTAAATCAGACCAATTGTTTTTTCCATCGAGTCAAACCAGAAAGAAAGTGACTCCAATTAACTCAAATGTGTCAGTTGACCAATGAGAAGTTTATCTACGGAAACCCAAAAGACGGTTATCTCAGACCAAATGCATGTAAACTTTTGAATTTGAGGAAAGTTTCAGAAAACATCTCCAAAATATTTCTCACCATTTGAATTTAGAAAATTGAAATAATTTTGGTAATTCTAAGCTAAAACAAGAGACGTTTGGTCTGATTTAACTTCAGACGGTGAGGAATAAAATGTGCTTGTGTATGTAAATATCCGGTTTCAACTGTAAAAATTTAAATGATTATTCTTTCTAAAAACTCGTGCTTTGAACTGAAATAAAGGCAGATAAAAATAAAAAACAGCAAAGTAGTTTTACTTACCAGCTCCTCGTCTTTGAATGAGGGCCGAGCCGCCATGGCGGAGGTGATCCCTGCCTTCCTGGCTTGGACAAGCGACTGGACAGGGAAGATTTGCATAAGTTTGCATCTGGTAAACAAATTGATGTGCCACACAAAAAAAGAAAAACCCAATAAAGGTCCATTTTATTGCTGTAGCAGTTTAGTGATGGTGGTTAAAGGAGAGGTCAGTGGGGTTAGCACAGTTTGTTTATTTACTCCTTAAAGGAGGAAAAACAACCCAAGTGAGTGCTGTTAGTTTTAAGCAGCTGTAGATTAACAGAAAATTTTGACCAGAGGTCTGAATCAGAATGACATCACTTACTTACCAAGTATTTTTGGTTTAGTTTTTAGTGCAAATATCATACACTTGAAATAAGACAAAACTAACTTACAAGTAACTCTAGGGGACAATAAAGGTGCTTGTTTTGAGTCAATAACTCCTTAAAATGAGCTCCATTGACAGATTATTTCACAAGATATTTAGCCAAGTGAAATGATAATAACCAGACTAAAGTCTTATTACCTAAAAATTATTATATAGTCCAGTCTTAGGTTGCTAGGAGACCAGTGGAATTCCGCTAGGGTTGCTAGGTAACGGGCAGATTATTTAACTTGTAACAAATATTTTCCCAAATTGTGAGTGAAATAATCTGCCAGTATTAGAACTTTTTCATCAATATTAAGGAATTATTTACTTAAAACAAGCTCCTATATCTTGTTGAAAAGTTACTTATATGTTAGCTCACTTAAAATGAGACAAAACTAAGATATTTTTACTATAAACTAGACCAAAATGCTTGGTCATATTTTGTGATTTTGCAACGTGAACTGTGTTAGTGCCCTAGAGTTTCTAACTAGCAGAAGTGAGGAAAGCCACAGGGTGAGGGAATGATTGGTGAACAATGTTTAATTGATAATATGAAGCAGGAAGAAAAGTCACCCAGGACCAACAGGGTGCATGCATGTTTCCATTCAGATGAAACCGGTGCACCATGCTGCTCATGTTTCGTTACGCTCTACTTGACATGTTTATGTATTTTTACCTCAGCAGGAATAGGGGAGGGGCATCTCTGTCTATGACTTACCATAGCCTGACCAGGAAGAGAGAATGCATTCAAGAGAGTTGTGGGGGAATAGTTTCAGGTTTAGGAGAGGAGGGAGAGAAAAATTAGCATTTGTTTTCCACTACACACATTTAACTTATCACCCTTGTAATAAACTTACATGTTGAAGATCGTATTGTACATAGAAGTCATAAAAGTGTGTTTTTAATCCTATCTAGATATTTATTTCTGGTTTCAGAGTTGTGCCCTTTGGACATCTGTTCTCAGTTGGAGATGCTACTTTGTTTACACTTTTATAAGGAAATGCTCATTTTTTTTCCTCTACCAATTTGGACAGAGAAGCATTTCATCCTGGAGAGACAATCATGTTTACATTTTTACATGCAAATGTGAACTTTTTCCTATTGCAGTTTATTTAGCTGGAAAGGGTTTACTTTCACAGAAGCTCTTTGTTTTTGTTAAAGAGTTTTTAATAAGTTAGGTCAGAGGTTACCAAAGATTTTATGGGCTCCCCTATGGATTAGAATAAAATCCCCGAAAAAAGTAAAAATAAAAGATCAACTGGGTACACATCGTTCAACCAGACATAAATTTATATACATATTTTATTTTCAAACTCTACGGATGTTTATTTCACTCTTCAGGTTGTAACACACTACAAACCATCTTTACAGTAAAACACTTTTATGTAACTGTTTTTTTTCTATCATCCATACCACAACCCCCTCCTGCAATTCCACTGCACCCCCTCTAGGGGGCGCCCACCACTTTGGGAACCACTGACCTAGGTAGATATTTATAAATACACTATGATATCTTTTAGAATCACAATATTCTAATACATTTTCTTGTGATTTTGTAAATTGCATTGTAGTGTAAATATTGCCTGGGTTAACTTCTAGAATAGTTTAATAACTACATTTTAGTGTATAAATAGCATGCTAACAGTAATATGCTAGGCAAATTTACAAGTATATGTATAATATTACAATAATTTAACTATTAAAATAGCAAAAGCAGTATATTTCAGTTTTAGTAATTAATAAAAAATATACTTAAAGACACTAAAATATGGAGTAGAAGTATATTTTTAGTGCACTATTTGAGTATACTGAAGTATATTCAGAAAATGAGCTTCTTATATATATTCTGGTCCACCAAATTTCTGCATAAAACTTTGAACATCACACCATTTTCCTACCCCATTACATGTCATGAGATACTTTTTGTTATTTTTTGTAAGAATTTACAACAAAACGCACTGAAATGAAAGTTTGAGAAATTTAAATGCACACAAAGCAAAATAAAAGCTCAGCAGTGACATCTGTCGGTTTCACAATAAAAAAACCTTGAAGCTAAGAGAAACAAGCAAACAACATAACATGACGAATAGAAGTGAACGAATAAACGGTACTGACCACGTCGCTGACCAGGGGGATGGGCTTCTTCTTACGCAAGTCTGGCATGCTGTCGATTCCATACAGACCAGATTCACCACTGCCAACAAAATGAGGGCATAAAGTCATAAAACACAGAAAACTTTCACTATACCTGCACTGGTACCATAAACTCCCCCCCTCCTAGACAAAGCATTTATGTTCTGATGAATAAACTTGTAATAAAAGGTAAAACTTACCTTGGTTTAGCCCAGGCCTGTCTGCTGTCGGGATCCACATCTCTGACCTGCAGGAATATTTTAAAGATTTTAGGTTGAAGACATTTTGAGAGGAAATGAGAAACGGTTCTAGTTGAGCTTAACCTCTCTGATGTCACATAAAAAACTCATTATTGAGTTATTAAACTCAATAGCTGACCATAAGGTACCCTGGTGATGGTGAAAAGAAGAAAAATAACAAAAATATACTTTATTTTCCCACAGTGGGGACAGACGAATGGTAGCATGCAAATTCACAAAAAGGTCAAAATATAAAAAAAAATAAAGATTTCTAACAGCAAAGAGGAGTATTTATCGGTTGTTGTTATTTGTCGGTCCAGTTTTACTTATCGGATCAATACCAATATTTTAATGCAGATATTTCCTAACCGGTAGAGTCGGTGGTAAAACTTAGAAACAAAGCAAATCAAAACATAAAACACACACAACCCACATTGTTTTTATTTTCTCCAGGAGGTAACGAGTAAAAACAAAACAACAATGCCACAGAAAAACACATTAGGAAATAAAAATGGGTGAATAATTAAAAAGAAGGATGGTATTTTATGTGTAACCTGATTTTCTTCTCTTCCAAACTCTGAAAAAAGAAAAAAAAAAAACAGATCATGGAGAATATAAATTACATAAAGTAGTTTAAATAATCTTTTTTAAAAAGTCAGGTGCATCAGCGTCTACGTTCACTTGTTGGTCAATTGTGATTTTTTGCTGAAATTTGATATTTTATCCTCACATCCAGATTATCCAAAAATTACATTTTCAGGAACTTTCCATTAGATTAATTAATCAATAAACCAATTAATACCTTACTTCTGACATGGTTATTAAAGTTAAAGAAGAACCTGAATGCTTTTTTTAAAGGTACCTGGGATGAATTCGTCTTGAGATTGGGATCCCTGAGATCCCTGAGATCCCTGAGACCCGTAGGAACCCTGAGTGGATCTGGAGAGTCGACGATGTGTCTGTCTTTTTTCTCTCAATATGCGCTGAAAATTAGCAATTCGCTCTCTATGGCTGGCGTCAGCTGGTTTCGCTTTGTCTCCGTCAGCAGCGGGGCCGTTTTCGCTGATTGGCTCCAGAAGACTTTTCGGCCGGACTGCAGGACTGTGGTTTGGGGTTACGGCAGCGCTGGACAACTCTCCACTGCTCTCCACGGCTTTTTCTGCCAACTCTAATGAGTTACACTTAGTTGGAGGGGGAAACTCTTGTGGAGAGACTGGTGTATTGTGAAATGTTTTACTACTCTCACCGTCCCGCATTGCAGAGGTAAATTGGTGAACATCCTTCTCATTGGGTTCACTGGCTTGTCCAATTGATGATGGAGACAAGTGAGAGTCAGTAACTCCCTCATGGTCGGGCACTTCAAACTTCCTCATTTCCCCTTTCAAAGCAGACCTAAACGTGACGACAGCCTCGCTGCAGATCGTTTCATCAACCTTGTCAATGGGGGTTTTGGGTGAGGTCTCTGAGTCTATCTCAGAAGATATTTGTGATAATGATTCCAGTACTTCCTCTCTGGAAAGGCTCTGATCTGTCCATTCCCTGTCCAGACTCTCAGCGGACCCGAGATCAAGCGTATCCCCAGATGATGGATATTCATCGCAGGGCGAATGTTGTGCCGGGTAACCGTCTTCGCAATCCGTCAACAGCACGGTGGAGCAGCTCAAGCTCCTCGACGGCTCGCTGTCGAGGTCGTTTGCGCAGGCGTCCATTGTGTGGTAACCAGAACTTCGGGAAAATGGGCAGTTTGCCGCGCAGTCACAGTCCAGGAGTTCCTCCTCTGCTTCATTGGTTGGCATCCTCCGTGCAACCTTACTGGAAGAAATCGAGGAAGAGTTGTACTGCTGTCCAAACAACAGAGAAAGGTGTTCAGAACTGCTGTTTGGGGAAGATCCCACTGCAACACATTGTGGTTCCTTCTTCCAACCGTCTTGGTCACAAGAGGAGATGTCGTCTTCACTCCAACGCCAGAAATTGCATTCTGCATCACCAGAAGGAAAACCTGCTTCCTGGTAGTTGGAGCTGTGAGACGATGACAGAGAGCTGGTGCTTTGGTAGTTCTGTCCACAATGACGCTCCAGGAGGCAGAGTTCAGGATTTGAACTCTGCTCCAAGTTGTCAAAACTAAATGAATGGACAACACCATCAGTTTTGTTGTGTTCTTGCCAATGTTTAGTTGCTCCAGAGCCTGAATTATCTCCATACACAGTGTCATCAAACTGTGGACTGCGATCTCTCTCATGGAGACACATGACGGCGTTCTGTCTGCCCAGACTTCCTCGTCTGATGCGAGCCGTTTGAGGAACCGGACTCGGCTGAGGTGTGGCTGAAGCGCCGCAGTACAGCTCCCCTATTTCACTGAGCACTGCGTCGACGCAACAGGATACTTCATCCACTGAGCCGCGCACAGATGTTAAATACTGCCTGAGGTCAGAGATTTCCTCCTGGATCTTATTGATACCTTTCAACTCTTTAAGGATGTGCTCCACTATGTTACCAGAACCTTGCCCTGCTTCCTCAACTGACATCTTCTCCTGTGCATCATGTTTGGTGTCATCCCCAGCTGCACTGCCATCCTGGCATCGAGTTGCTGTCTTTTCCCCAACTGAGGATATGCTAGCTTTGTTGCTGGTAGAGTTGATCGCTGATTCGTCACGAGGGGGATTATCTTCCAGCCCCAGCGGCTTTCTGTGCAAGCTTCCCCCCAAGTCTGGGCTCTTTGAGCTCTTCGTCTGCAGCTCTTGCCTTTTTGGTGAGACTTGAAGTGGATTTTCATCTTGTCCACCAATCCGTCCTTTGGGAAACATTCCTGGAAGGTGGAGCTTGTTGTCAACTGGACCAGCGCATGGGAAAACAGCAACTCTGCGACTGAGAGTACCTACAATAAGTCTTTTTTGTTGATGTGAGAAGGGAAACAGAAACATAATTTCAGTTTGTTTTTTTTTTAGGTAATCTTGATCACATAACCAATAAACTACTGCTTCTCCTGGCAATTTCATGTTTTAGTATAAGTACTATAAAAACTATATTACATTAACAGCGATTACAGCTAATCTAATTAGTAATTTTTAAAAAACAAAAAACAGATTTACAGTTGAGACCAGATATTTGCACACTTTATAGAAAGAGTGTTTTCCCTCACTTTCTAATATTAAATCTCCTAAAAATTAGCTACAGTTAGACTATTGGTATGTTTCTTATACTAGCCAAATATCAAAATATATGAAATTGTGTCATACAAAACAATTTACAGGATTTATGTGGAGCGTAACTAAAAGTTTAAAGGACTTTCTTGTCCTTTAGCCTCCTAAGTAACTTAGAGGTAAGTTTTGGCTCATTGTTCATTTGGGAGACCCATTTGTGACCAAAGTTTAAGTTTCTGAGATGTTTTATCAATGTTTCTTCAAAATGTTTCTCAATATTACCGTCTATTTTCACAACAGGGATGTGAAGTTCCTTCTTTTCTCCAACTATGTGATTTAGTTACTGTGAAGTTTCTATCCATACGCAGATGTCTCTTAAAATGAAGGTATTAGCTGGTTTTACATATTGATTTTAAAGTAATGGCTTCTTCTTTATAGAGCGGCTTTTCAGTCCATATTGGATAGGAAACTTTGGAAAACGGCAGTTTTTTACTAATCAACATATTTAATAGGTTTTTTGCTTTTTGTCTACAGAATCCATCTACTTCCTGAACTCTGACTGACGTATTTAAAGTTACATAAAATTGGTTGAATATATGTCTTTTTATACAGTGTACATAATCATCTGGTTATTTCTGCAATAAAAGCAGAAAAATGAAAGATTTACCAAAATATAGTTGAGCTTGTTGGATAAATTGTTGTTTTACAGAACCTGAAGGATCTATTTTAGTCGGGGAACCAACGATAGTCTTTACAGTGCAGAAATCAGACAAACAGTCCAATTTAACTGACATCTCAGCTAAATTTGTGGAGGGAACAACCAGCAGCTGCTTAGCTGTCTGTAATTAGGAGCTCTGGAGAGGCAGAGCAGCAATTAGACGGCAAACCGATTCTTAATCCTGAAGTTACGTCAATCTTTCAAAAAAAAAACAATCAGCTGCAACAACCGATCACTCAGATTAACGGACAACACTTTACAGGGAAGGAAAACTAAATAAAACCTGATTTAACGGCAGATGATTTAGTTATTTCCTGTTGGAGAGTTTTAGTTACGAAAGGAAAGAAGAAAGAACGAGAGGAAGGAAAGAAGGAGGGAGAGGGGCAGGAAAAGGTGAAACAGTGAAAGAAAGGATGAATGGAGGGAAGAAAGGAATGAAAAAAAGGAAAGTAAAGAATGAAGAAATGGCAAAAGAACGAATGAATGAAAAAGAGGGAAAGAGGTAAGAAAAGGAGAAGAAATGGTGAAAGAAAGCACAAAAAGAAGGAAGGAAGAAATAAATGAGAGAATGGTGAACGGAGGGAAGGACAGATGGAATCAGAAAAGTCTGAATTTTTATAATGAAATAATATTTTTTCTTTCTGATCCTCAGCATCTTTCTACTTATGAATCAGGTTGCAGTTTGATTTTCTGAAAACTAAATTAAAGCTGATAAGAAAATCACAAACAAATCTGAGTTTTAAAATAAGAAGAAGGAAACATTTAAATCTACCTTAAACAAAAAGCTGCCCTTGCTTTGACGTTTCCAAATTTCAGGGAACAAATCAGGAGCCAAATATTAACTGTGCCAAAAACAGCAATAAGTAAAAAGTTAAATCCAGACCTTACCTTGTGGGAATAAATGAAGTTCAGATCCACATGGTCAGAATCTGTGAACCTTTTTGTTAAAACGTTTTGCTACATTTCAGACGATTTAACAGCTACAGCTTTAATTTCAGTCACTAAAGGAGAAAAATGATGGGAGGAGACGAGTTTTCCTCAGAAAGGCATCCTGGGTTCCCTCCCACCGCGTTCGATGCCGCTCCTCTTCCTCTCCTCTTCCTCTCTCTCCGTATTTTCTGCCTAATTTCTAATCTGAGGCTGAAAAGCAGCAAATTCTTACTTTCATCCATTCAATGTAGCAAAAGGCATAAGGACGGACGAATGGAAAGATGAATGTTTAAGCATCTTCGGCTTAAACATATTCCTAACATCAACATGTGGAAAAGCTCAGACATTTCTGCTTCACTTAATATCAATCCGGAGTAGAGCTGATCTGTTCACTGTTTTATGGATCAACTGATTAATAATTGAATAGCAAAAGGTTATTAACAGGAGATTTTTTAAAAAGTTGAACAAGGTGAAACTAAAACTGCCACCTGAGTTTTGTGTAGAAAAGATTTACAGACAAAGATGATTTCCCCATCTTTAGTGAAAAATTGTGTTTGTCTTCAGTAACTAATGTAACCACTGAAGACTGATTGTAAAAATGGTGTTTGATGGGAAAACAAGACAGAAACTTCAAACAATCCCACACATTTTAGCAAATGATGAAACACCAAGAGAGGTTAAACTCAACCAGAGAGATAAAATGCTGCAAAGTTTATTTACTACATCTTTGTGTATTTTGATGGGAAAATAAGTCATTATGAAAGAGAAGATGATGAAGATTTTACCTCCCGAAGCTGAACTCTCACTTTGTTGATGGCTTTCAACCAGCGAACTCTAGACGGGGAGAAAGGCAACAGCTGGCCGCCATCATGGAATCTAAATGGAGAGTTAATGTCACAGATCCCTTCCACCTTCAGTAAAACAGTAGAAAATCAAACCAGAACGTCACCTTGGGAGTTTTGGTGCTTCTTTTTCTGATGCTTCGCTTTTTAAACTCTGCAGAAGTTCATTGGACTGAATGTCTACATCCTTCTCGCTGCCAGCCGAGTGTCCGTTGGTGGGAGGCCGGGTGGGACGCGGCTGGCCGTTGGTGGACGGGTGTAAGCCGGTACTATGGTAGGAGTGGAAAGACTCTTCCAGTTCGGAGCCGCCGGTGCTCTCATGGCCGGTCTCGCTTAGCTGCGAGCTAGCCTGGCTCAGGTTCCCCGACGACCCGAAACGATTACTTTCCACCGGACTACAGTTGTGAGAGAGGAATGAGGGAAACATTCAGAAACTGACGGGACATTTTTTCATACCTTACTTCTTAAATCATAGCAGTTGAGAGTACAGTGGAACCCCAACTTTTGGAGACTTTTCAGTGGGATTTAAAACCTAATCCAAAGGGTCCACCCTAATAATCAAACCTCAAAACAATATAACTAGCTTAAATAAATCCCACTTACCTGCTACAAGCCATGCACATATAAAATGTTGATTGAACAACAATCTTTCTGAAGTATGAGCTGGGTTACTACACACACACCACATAAATCCTGAAATTAGATACCCAACCTTCCTGCTGCATGTTGGAAATGGTAAAAACTGCATAGAGATGGTGCATTACACACTGGTGTGAGGAAAACAAGGATGATTATTTGCACAATTGCTTCTGCATATTTTCTTTCTGTTTCCCACGTTAAGTAAAAACTTCCAAAGAGCCGAATGTTTACAATATGCAGACTTAATCTGTGTTTGATGTTGCAGCTAATATATTTAAGAGGAGACATTATTTGTTAAAACACAGATTAATCATAATAGGAACACCAGAAGAACATAAAGTTGGAACCAGATACACTGTATAAAAAGACCGACTGACACTAATCTAGATTTTTCATGTTATGTCACTTGGAGTTACCAAAAGTATTTTTCCTAAATACTAGAATAATTTGTCTTCCAAATTAATCTGAACAAATGGGTTAGAAAGTTACGTGAGTACAACATAGCTAATATTTTGGAGTGACCATTTCAAATTTGTGGTATCAGTTTCCTCAAAAATTACAGTCAAAGCTAAAAAAGTTAAATTTACTGAACGGTCAACCAGTTCAGTCAGAAAGACTGGGCCAGAACCCCAGCAAATTACAGTGAAAACCCAAGACAAGCAGTTAATTTCTACCAAATAATAAACAAATACCAATACTAACCCTACTAATGTTGAATACTAGATGTATTTAAACGTCCGTCTTTGAATAAAATAATAAGAAAATCTCAGTTTTACTCTTCCAAAAACAGATTTCACAATCATAACAGACCTAAACGTTTATGCTCAAAGAGTAAGAGAAAAAATGTTATATCTTTTTATACAGTGTAAAACGGTTTCAACAATGGGTTTGATCAAATCAGAACTCCTTAGTCAGACAAAAACACATTGTAGCTCTTGACAAAACAACAAAATTTCCAAATACAAGAAGAAATTGGTCTAAATGTCTCCGATGTCTTCCTTATTCTGGTGTAAATTTATTTGGAGTTCTGTTTTGAGAAAATTAAAAAAAAACTGTGGAGTCAAACACACCAACAAATTCACAACCACACTATGCAAGAGACAATGGACTGCAGAGCTGGACAGGGAATACATTTTTAAAAGCTGTCAATGCAGCATAAATGGTGAAGGGGGATACCATTGATTATGCTTTTACTGGCCTTTTTTCAATCAATAGATCCTTCTTGGACTGGTTGTCCAGCTGCACTCCTGCGGCAGAACCTGCAGAGGGGTCTGTTTCTACAAGCCTCTCCTTCTCCGTTAAGGTCTGGGATGCTGAAGGATCTACATCAGGAGCGGAGATGCAAATCTGGGGGTTTACTATGTCATCTGCAGAACCTACCAGTTCGATTTTATGGGGGTCAGGTGTTGAAGCCTTTTGTGCACTATTTGTTTGACCACTTGTTGGCTTGTTGACAGCCTGGGGTTGAGATGTTGTAACCTGGGAAGCTGAAGATTTGGGTGGCTCTGCCTGCCATGGAAAACTCATTTTTGCCCCAAAGAATGATGTTGTTGGCTCTTGTTTCCCTGTAATGCTTTTTTCTTCTTGAAACAAGGTTCCAGAAAAGGATTTCAGTCCTGACAATAGACCACCGGTACCTTCTGTTTGAGGTGATGATGAAACAGCTGATGGCATAGCAGGTGAAAACAACGACCCAAGGGATTTTCCTGCATCACTCTGTGCAGATATAAAACCCCAAAATGACTTAGTTTGTGGTTGTTCAGCACCACTGGAAGGTTGATCAGCTGGGGTAGCTTTACTAGCATCCAAATGAGGAGGAATTGACTTGACATTTTCATTAGTGTTGGGTTTTTCTTCTATGAATATTGGTTTCTCATGCATCACTTGTCTATCTGCAGTTGTCATTTCTTGCTCAGTCTTTTCTGGCTGACTAGTAAGTTCTTCTGAAGTATCTTTTGTCTCACTCACTCCAGAAACCTTTGGACAAGATGCGTCAGATTCCTGTCCATTACTGCTACTGTTTGTTACTTCTGCTTGATGCATTTTCTGAGTTGTACTCTCACACATGGGCAGAGTTACTTCTGGTGAGATACTTTCATTTTCAGACTGTGAACCTGGTTTTGTAGTTGCTGTGGTAGATGTTGCAAGAGTGGTAGAGGTACTAGCAATTGTTGCATCACTACTGGGCGTGGTTCCAGTACTGGTAGTAGTGGTAGTGGCAGCAATACTGACATTTTCTGCAGTAGTAGCATCTCTAGCAGTATGATCAGTTGCAGCTGTAGCAGGAGTTGCAGTAGTAGCAGCAGTTGCAGCAGCAGGAGTTGCCAACCTTGGCTTAGCTGGCACTGGTTCAGGAGGTTTAGGCGGTTGTCTTAAACCACCAAACAGAGATCCTCCTATGCCTCCCAGTAAAGATGCTCCAGCTTGTGGTCCTGCAGCCTGCCCAGTGGGGCCACTAAACATTCCTCCAAGCAGAGAACCGCCTGGCTGTGAAGTCGCTCCTGCCCCTGCACCTGCACCTCCAAACATCCCACCCAGAAGTGAGCCACCACTCGAGGGAGCTGATGGTTTGGCAGTGGATCCTCCTCCAAACATGTCACCTAATATTGACCCCCCAGTGACAGGTGCTGTGGTCTGAGGACCAGACTGTGGAGTAGCTCCTTTAAATAAGCCTCCTAGTAAAGATCCACCTGTTTGGGGAGTTGTCGATTGAGTATTAGACCCTCCGAAAAGTCCTCCCAACAGTGATGCCCCAGACTGACCTGTAGGAGCTGGTCCAAAAGGCAAGTTCTTCTGCTGTTGGGTTGGTTGAGAGGCTTCAGTAGGAGCAGATGCAGGTTTAAACAGAGAAGACATAAAGCCTGTAACAGCATCTGCTGCTGAATCAATGGAAGATTTGTCTGGTTCTTGAGGTTTTTGCTGTGTATCGGCTGCAGGACTTACTGTCAAAGGATCCACTTTTTCCTCTTCTACTTTAGGAGTTGCTAAATCTTGAGTTCCACTAATTTTGAGTTCAGATTGTGATTGTGTGCAGGATTCCACTTCTTTAGACTGGCTATCTTCAGTTAAAGTTACTGACTGTTCAGTACTTGGGCAATTATCTGTGATATTGGCATCAGTTGTTGATGCATTGACCTCAGGACAAGAGCCTTTACCCTCAAGTTGCTGCTGTGTTTCCTTCTGCTCAGTGCTTTGGGAAGCAGAATCAATTACACCTATTTCAACAGCAGTAGACGTTTTGTTGTCAGAACTGTTTTTATCTGTTTCTGTAGGTGCTGTAGCTTGAGCTGACCCACTAAATACTGAAAACACGCCTTTACTAGAGGCATCATTAGCACCAACGGTTGGTAAAATACCACCTAGAAAAGATGCACCAGTTTGTGCTGTAGCAGTTTGGGAAGACGATCCATCTAAAATCCCTCCTAGTAGAGAGCTTTTGTTTGGAGTTGTTGAACTTGTTTGAGGCACCGCAGGTGAGGGTGTGGTGCCTCCAAAAATCCCACCCAAAATAGATGTTTGAGATCCAGCAACCTGAGGACCGGATCCACCAAATAGGCCTCCAAGTAATGATGACCCTGCAGTTTGAGGAATAGGCCCACCAGTCTTTGTAGGACCACCCTGAGACACAGGTGGAGATGCAGAGCCTCCAAATAAACCACCAAGTAATGATCCTCCAGCCTGAGACGTAGTAGTTTGAGATGAGGTCCCTCCAAACATTGCCCCTAACAGTGAACCTCCAGGCTGGGAGGAAGGCTCGGGAGCAGAACCTCCAAACATAGAGAACAAACCTTTGCCTGGTGGCTCTTTGGAGCCTGAAGATGCTGGCAAATATCCTGGAGGTGAAGGTCCTGTCTGGCTGCTGGCAGCCTCTGGACCTGGTGCAGAAAATAAGGAAAGGAACCCTTTGCCTGGACCTTCTGAGCTAAATCCTCCAGAAGGTGGAGGATGTGGGCCTGATCCAGTGAGCATCGAAAGCAAACCAGGAGCTGATGATTCCTTAGCAGTACCAGCATCCTGGGATGCCGTTGCTGCACTAGGCATTCCAGTAGGCTCTGATGTAGGTTTGACAGATGAAACTTCCATGTTTGCAATTGTGGCCTCTTCCTTATTGGACACTGTGGTACTCGAAGCAATGTCACCTGGCATGCTAGAATGCAATTCAGCTGAAACACTGGTAGCTCCGGTCTCTGAAGGACCTATCTCTTGACGATGGCTACTGGAATCAGGTATTTGTGCTAATTTTTGTTGGGGTTCTTTGGAACCAATTGATGAGTTGGGAGTTTGTTGTTGTGGTGACGCAGTTGCTGGTGTAGAGGGAACATTTGGTGTTTGAGAATTTGTCGGGCCACTAAACATGGAAAACAAATTTTTTCGTGGACTTTCAGTGGAGCCAGATAATCCACCTAGCAGACCTCCGAGAACAGAAGCAGCAGTCGGCTCTTGAGGTTGAGAGGGTACTTTTGGTATAGACTGTACCTGAGGCTCCTTACATTGTTGTGTTTGTGACTGAGGAGCTGCTTGGTGAGATGGTGTAGTCGATGGCTGAGGTTGTTGAGGGCTGGCATCACTGAACACTGAAAATAGTCCTTTCACTGTCCGTTCCGATGAACCTGATGACCCTTGTAAAAGTCCCCCAAGAAAAGATTCTGATTGAGGTTGAGACTGTTGGGTGCTTGGCCCACCAAACATTGACATAAATCCTGTAGATGGAGGATCTTTTGGAGGAACAGTAGGCTTTTGTGAGGATTCAGTGTTCGGCTTGGTATGGCTAGGGGGTGGAGGAGTTGTTGATCCTCCAAACATTGATAATAGACTTTTACCAAATGTTTCTTGTTGAGGAGGCTGTTGAGCTGCACTTGGTGGATGTGTTTGAGGTGTGGGTTCTGGTTTAGGAGCAGCCTGTTGAGGACTTGGGCCCGTAAACATTGAAAAAATACTTTTACTAATCGATTCTTCTTGTGGAGCACTTGCTTGTGCAGACGTCTGTGGTGTTGATCCAACCAGCATATCGCCAATGGACAATCCAAAAAGTCCACCAGATGGTCCAGATGGTTTATTTCCTGCCTCCTGTTTTGTTTGTCCTGCAACTTCAGACTTGCTAGTTTCAACACCTTTGGGTAAATTAGAAGAGAAAACCTCAGACATACTTCTACCTGGTGTCTGGCTCTGTGTTGGTCGAGCAGACTGGTAACCTGTTTGTTGTCTTACTTCACCTTTTGATTTAGATGTAGAGGAAAGTGAACCCTCTGTGACACTCTGTTTCATTTGGTGTTTTTGTGGTGGAGGTGGAGAGGGCTCCGGACTAAACAAGCTGCCAATTGAACCAAAGAGATTTGACACACCTGTGCTCTCTTTATTTCCAGCAGCACTGCCTGTTAAGGAGGTAGTGCTGCCAGTCTTGCTTTGAAGATTAGGAGATGGCTGAGAAGATGTCTGGATATCTGGTTTAATTTCATCCATGCCTACAGCAGACTTGAGAAAACCCATAAAGCCTCCCTGTGGTTGTTCAGGTGGCTTTTCACCTTTTGTATCCACTGGCTTGTCACTTGCAAGTGTAGGTTGTGCTGGTTTAATAATAGATTGTTTTGATGTAAAGGGTTCAGTAACCTGGGACTTTGTTGGTGGGGATGCTTGCTGTACCATCGTAGTCTGACGTGAAAGTCGTGGTTTAAGTGAAGTTGTACTTGAGGGTGTCGAGGGCTGGGTGACTTGAGGAACTGAGGGAACTGTTGGTAAAATTCTACCCTGAGAAGTTGTTTGTTGTTTAATGCTTTCTGAAGAGGCAACAGCAGCAGAAGAGTCTTCTTTGATAATCTTAGACTTAAGATTTTGGAGGCCTGACGACAGAATGTTCTTAGTTTGTTTCCCACCAGCTTGATCAGAGTACGTCTCCCCAGGTTTTTTCACCTCCACTTGAGATGGTTTGGTAACAAAAGATGATATCAGGGAAGAAATCTTTTTAACCTGCCGATTGGGGAATTCTTCAGCTTGAGACACCCGTTTTCTCCATTCATCCTCTGAAACATCATCTACATGTCTCACTGTAACAGCAGTAGAAGAACGCCGCCGTTGGCTAGGCTGATAGCATTTGTTAAGGATCTGATGATTTAAATTCTCAACAGCAGTAGAGTTTAGAGAAACAGAAACTTTCTGAGCAAGCAATTTCTTTACTTCATGACTGTTCCAATACAGGCTGGCATGGTCTCTTTGATGGCATGAAAGATCCATAACATCTTGGTAGTAATCTTGATAGCCATAAGACGTTTGTCTTGGATCTACTCTTACTTTGTTTAATTTGTAAGATGCAAAATCCATGCCTTGCTGCCCTTGAGACATAAATGAATTTTCAAACATTTCAGTGAACTGCTGAAGATTTAAATTCATGATCTGGTTTCCTTTTCTGTATGCAGCGGATAAATCCAGGGGAGCATTGAGAAGTTGAGGATTGCTATGACTTTCACCAGGAAGCCAAAGAAGCTCATCCTCATTGTAAAGTGGAATTTTAAAACCACAGACCAGGACCATTTCATTGTGAAGCCAAGCACTGGGTAGACTATCTAAAGTCTGTCCATTGTCCCATGATTCACCTTCGGGTGTACACGCATACACATATTCACCTGCTGCATCTGTAAGTAAGGCATAAATATACTCATGGTCTGTGTAAACAAAGTACCCACAGTCACCATCCTCTGCTGGCCACCACATCCCTTGCTCCAGCAGGGACAGCCACTGCTGATACCATTCAGTGTCTTCAAGGTACAGCGAGTCTTCTGTATCAACATTTGCACCTGCTGAACAGTTTCTGTTCGAGTTAAACTGACTATACTGACTTAAGTAGTTTTTATGAGCATTTTGAGCATTTTCCCTTTCCATTGCATGTTGCCAGTTTGCTGAGTAAGATAAGCTTGGTGCATTCTCCTCATAGTACCCTTCATGATACAAGACTCCATTCAAGCTGTGAGAACTGCCATCGTTAAATGAATGCCATTTCCCACATTTTGCATTACTTTGGTTAGTTGTTAAGTTCAGAGCAGCTTCTTTATTAGATGAACATGCAATATTTTCTAAGTCTTCATAACTATTCCTTAACTTTCTTTGGGGGTATTCATTTCCTGGTCCTTCAAATGAATGTGATGCTATTTGTTTTTCATGATTTGCAACATCTTGCCAAGGAGTGTCATTCACTGGGTGATTAATATTTGAGTAGCTCCAGTGAAGTGTAGATGCAGGCAATGGCATGCCTTCACAGTTTTGTGTGTAATCTTCTCCTTGATAATTGTAGCTTAAAGACTCGTTCTGAAACTGCTGCCAAAGAGCACTTTCACGGATCCACTGGTTTTCATCATATGATGGACTAATCCCATACTCAGAAAAATTACCTTGGTAAAGGTTCTGATTTGTCACCCCAAACAAAGAAGGAACACTTCCACCTTTAAGAGACTCCAGGGTCATGACTGGAGAAGTAGTACAGCTCTCAAAATGGGAATGAATATTTCCTGTGCTATAAGCCATTGGGTTATTTGAAGGAAGAGAATGAGAGAAGTGTAGCTGAGATAGATTACCCATGCTAAATGAACAGTGTGTTGCCTGACTTTGAAGAGATCTTGCAAAAGCAGCTGAAGTTCGTAAGTCTAGACTCTCATTGTGAATGGCCACCGGTGTGCTAATTAAAGCATGCCTACTCTGTCCTGGAGTCAAACAAATTGGAGAAGATCTTTCCACCCTTTCAAAACTTGTGGTACTACTTTTGATCAAATCTGAAGATAATCCCATCGTCTTGGCACACTGTGTTGATTGCTCTGCATCCTGACTTCCCATCTTTGCTTGCTGGAAACAAGGGTTTTCATTTGCATTTTTGCTAAACAATCCTGATGAAAAACCTTGCCGTGCAGCACCATGAATCATTTTATCTTTATCTATATGTCCTTGTAAGGGCTGTTGTTTTAAATTGGCATGGGAATGAAGGGCCTGGTCTTGGTGTGGAGTTGTCTTTGTGATTGAAGATACAACGTCCCTTTCTTCTATTAATATTTCTGCTGATTTCTGACAGGTCAGGTCTGTACTTTCTGGTGTTTTCGTTAACTTGCTAAGCAACCCAGAAAGCACTCCCGTCTCTGTCTGTGTTGGGCAAGATTGGCTAAAAGGCACTTTGACTTGCTGATTTATTTGAATCTCCTGGCTGCTTTTGTGTGGCTGTTGCTGAGTCACATTTTCTGAAGAGGACTTAAATAGTCCAGAAAACAATCCAGTTCCTTGAGCTGTTTGGGTTGTGCTACTTTGAGGCTGATTTTGGTTAGAAATTGTGAAATCACTTTGTCTTGGCTGCTCGTGACTTGATTTACTAGGGGAAATCCCATGGTGTTGTGCTGATGGTTGGCTTTGTTTATTTATGCTGTCAGCTGAAGAAAATTTGAAAAGACCAGATAAGAGACCACCTTTTTGTGAAGGTTGCTGAGGCGGGACAGTTTGTTGTCGAATGAAGCCTGTTTTAGAGGATTCTTGGAGTTCTTGCTGGCTCATTGTTCTATTCCTCATACCTCCACTTAGTCCTTGAGTTTTCTGCACATTGCTGGCTTGTTGATGTTGATCACTGCCAGATTGAGGAACTGTTTGAGAATTTGAACTATTCTCAGTGGAGGTAAATTTTAGTAAGCCAGAAAGCAAACCTCTCTGTTGAGGTTGAGGTTGTACTTGCCGAGTTTCGCCTGATATCTTCTGCTGTCCAGGGATACTGCTGCACATTTCCCCTTGCCTTTCAGCCTCAGGCGGCTGCTGTTGTGCAATTTGTGGTATATTTTCTGTTGATGAAAACTTCAATAGTCCTGAGAGAAGGCCACCTTTTTGTGGAGTGGTGAAACTTTGTTGGGAGGTAGAGTGTGAGGGAATATTGCCTTTTATTGATGGATTGCCAGACAAGTCACTACTAGAGCCAAGATTCAGTAGTCCAGATAGCAGTCCTTGTTTGGGCTGACTAGAGCCGATCTGAGAAATGTCTTCGGCTGAGCTGCCTCTCAAAGGTGTGCTGAAATGCTGAGATCCAGGCTGATTAGGGTTTTGTGATGTTCTTGTTGGCTTTTGAGTTGAGGTATGTTGTATGTCAGTTGGCACTCTGCTGCTCTGAGGATGAACATTAGTCTTCTGGTTTGGACCAGCAGGACTGGTCGAGGGGCTAAACATGCTGGAAAACCATCCTTTCTCTGTATTTTCTTGTTGGACGGCAGAAGTGGCATAGGATGAAGCTGCATTGCGATATTCTTGTGGGTAATTCTGTGTTTTCATAGAGGCACCAGCGTCTTCAGTGGACGAAAATCTCAAAAATCCAGAGAGCACACCTCCTTCTGGTTTTGGACACTGCTGAGTAGGAATATTTTCTGAGGGGACAAAAGGCAATTTTGGTTTACTACTGAGTGGCTGGTTTCCCACCGTTCTCTGTGGTTGTGGATTCTCATTAGCTCGAAACACTGGATAAACCGCCACAGGAGGCGCGTTTGGAGGTGGACCAGGAACGACGGGTGAAATCAATGAACTCAATGATTTTTTGAAAGGGCTAAAAAATCCTGTATTCGCAGTTTGGTTAGTAGAGTCCTGCGGCTCTGGAGGATTTAAATTTTGCTCATAAATATCTGGATTTTGTTTCCAGTGTACATTCTTGTCATAATTTTGCACCGAATAATTGTCATGAGCTGAACTCCCTAACCTTACTGATTTCATAGCACCAGCGTCTGTCATTGACTGTTTACCTTGATGAACAGTTTTAGCAATCCACTTTCCGTCAGACTGGATCTTTGCTTGGGAATATTTAGACTCAAACTCTTGCTTGGATACAGCAGAACTTTGAACTTCACCTCCTGAAAAAAGCTTTAAAGGATTCAATTTTTCCATGACGGAGTTTCCTGGTGTAGTTTGTGGTTCAGTCTGGATCTTGGGTGAATGTTGTTTTACGGTTTGAGTAGTACTTCCTGTTTCCTGTGGGACTCGTGTTTTGTTCTGAGGCAGAGAACTGAAGGACTTGTTGGGAGAAGTTTCTACTGGAGATACGACCGCTACAGGAGCCGTGCTGTTTGCCTTTGTGGGGATAAAGGATAGAAGCCTTGTTATGCCAGATTGTGCAGGTTGTGGAGCCGGTGAAGGCTGTTTCATTCCTCCTCCAACTTTGTCAGTGATGGAGCCAAACAATGAACTCATTGCATTCTTCACACCTGAAATACCCTGATCAGAATCAGCTTCTCCTTTACAGTCCTTTGAAATACTCTGATCTTCTCCGAATGAATCTGTCCGGTTGCTACCCAGAGACGATAGCCTCGACTTGCTTGATTTGGGAAGGGAACCATATTTGCTAATTTCCTCCTCTTTTTCAGCGAGATATTCAGAGACCGTTTCAACAAGACACTGAAGCTCATCCATTGGATCAACATATTCATCAATCGGCTCCTCTACAGGGGAAAGTATCGCCTCAGAAACCCATCCTCCAGTTCTGCTACACTTCTTTTCACGGAGACCCTGGGGATACTCCATGTAGCCCTCATTGGGATGCCGCTCCTTGTGATGCTGCTCGTAAAAGTCTCCAGCCACAAAGTCATTAGTATGTTTATTGACCGCTGGAGGGTACGGAGTATCCCCGCAGTCAAATTTAAAGTCAAGCCGCGCTCTTGGTTGAGGATCGCACCCTTTTTTATATGCTACGTAGTTCTCCAAAGTATTATCCAGGTCATTTTTCGCCCACATCCTTGTTTTGTAGAGAAGTCCGTCTTTGTATGGCCTGAGGCACGATGAAGTCATGAAGCGCTCCTCTTCCTCCTGCATCTCTGCTACCCGTCGCAGGAATGTCTCCCCTCTTTTCTCTGGAAACGTTGCAAGACAATCGGGAGACATCTCTTCTCTGTGCTTATGGAGAAGCCCTCTGGGGTCCGTTATTCTTTTCTTTCTTCTTCGGTCGATAGTGTCATAGCTTTCAGGGTAAGTTGCAGCCCGAAAACTGCTATGAGGCTGACTGACTGTTGCTCTCGTCGGCTCTGGGTAAGGTCTTCCCATTCGAAAGATCACAGTGTCTTCCTCGTCATCCAAGAAGTCGCTCAGCTGAGGCTTTGATCGTCCTTTGTATTTGTTTTCCCACTCTTCAAACCCCATGCCAGAATCTACAGGTATTATTCTAACTCTTCCCTTCTGGTTTAAGGATCTTAGTAAGTAAAGGATGGGAGCAGAAAGAAAGACAAAGGGGAAGCAAATGAAAAAAAAGAAAAATTGAAGACAAAGCACACAAAAGTTAGACAGTAAGATTAAAAGAAGACATTAAGACAGGAAAAACTGCATGCAAAGGTAGATAAATAAAAGCAAACAGAAACATCCTGGAGAGACTGATATTTACGTATTCACCCCTCTGTGCATTTTGCATGATCAATAGTTCTGTTTTTGTGTTGTAACAGATTGTGTGTCACCATAAGCCTGAACAAATTTAGATTCAGCCTGAACAAATGTCACAGTTAGCAGCTCTCTAAACCCTAAATCACCAACATACGACGTTTGGTTCAGAAGTTTATAATCCCCAAAGAGAGAAGCCTGATTCAGTCCCTGACCCGCTCCCTCTGGGAGCCTCACAGAGAGTTTTCTCTTTCCAAAGCTTTTGAAACTGCCGAGGAGTCGAAGCAACACAACAGATTCTCTGACAAAATGAAACAAAGAGCTTGAATCCCATTTTTATTCTCTTTTCTGCAGCAGAATTAGCAGCTTGCTATCAGGAAGCGCAGACAGATTTGTGATGTTCTCACTGGTGCAAATTAATCTAAAGCACCAACATTCCTCTATCGTCTAAAAACTGCATATTAAAAATTTCCCTTGAAAACTGTGAGTTTTTAAAATAATTTTGATGTAAACAGGTAATACCACTCAATAATCTTTCCAAATTGACAAAGGGTGATGCAATTTCAGCCGATTTAAAAGTGAAACCAATCTTAAGGGACTAAAGTTGCCTCTCGATAATTTAGAATATAATTGAAAAGTTTTAATTTGTATAAATAAATTACATAAAAAGTGATGCATTTCAAAAAAATATTTAAAGCTGATTATTAGATATTTAATAAAAAGTCAAAATTCAGTTTCTCAAAAATAAAATATATTAATGACACCAATTTAAAACAGCTGTTACATTTTCACCTACACAGTGAAAATGTCATTAGTAAGGCTGCTGTTTCAAATTATACCAACAAAAGTTGGGCTGCAACTAACAATTATTTGTATAAAAAATTGAGGAGTTTGAGGTAGAAGATATTTACAGACAAATTTGTTTTTATTGTAAATCTAAAATATAATTTTTTTTTACAGCTTTGGCTTAAGTACTGTTCTGAATATGTTGTTTATTCACCAAATGGACTTTTTTAAGTGTATACTCTAGTTAATGATTAATTGATTACTTGTTTCAGCCCTACACCAGAAATAAAAACTAACTTACAAGTAACTTTACAGCAAGAAATAAAAGTTTATTTTAATCTTATAATTCCTTAATATTGACTAAAAACTTACTGGTTTCACTGGTTGATTATTTCATTTATGACATTTTTTCCAATGTGTGAAGAGAAATAATCTGCTATTGAAACTGCTTCGTTTTTATCAATATTTAGGAATCATTGATGCAGAACAAGCTTCTATATCTTCCTGAAAAGTTACTTGGAAGTTAGTTTTGCCTTATTTAAAGTGTACTAAGATACTTACAGTAGAAACTAGACAAAAAATACTTTGCGTATTTGCAGTGTTCAGTGTGTGAATGAGTGTTTATGCTCGGCTCTACCTGCTTCCTCTCTGGTCCCGGTAGTCCAGGTCCAAGCTGCGGACCGAGTCGGTGCAGCAGTCTGGGTGCTGCTGGGCGCCGCGGGGCCCCATGGGGAACTGGTGCACGGACGAGTTGGGCTGGGCCGTGGTGTGGTACCGAGGCGGCAAACTGTTGCTGGTCTCGCTGCGGTAGTCGCTGTCCCGGTCGTCTACGGCGCTGTCCTGATCGTCCAGAGCTGCAGCAGGAAGATCCGATCAATAAAACTAATTTAAAGACGACCTATTACCTTTAAATGTTTAAATTATTATGTTTACTTGAACAAGTAAGGAAAGGCAAAACAAAAGATGCTCATTACATTTCTTTTTACACAAAATCCTTCTTAGATAATGAGATTTTAGTCTTCTCGTTTCAGAATGAGCTGTTTGTTGGGTTCTGTCACTTTAAATCCAGATAAACTGCTGCTGGCCACGCCCCCAAATCAAATGGCTGCTAAAAGACACGCAATTATACAAGTAGAAGGGGAAAATCCTCCATAAACAACAGGAGTGCAAAAATCTTACCAAGTATTTTTGTTCAATTTTTAGTGAAAATATATTAATTCACTTGAAGTAATACAAAAATAACTTACAAGTAACTTGAACAAGATTTAGGAGCTCCTTTTAAGTCAATAATTTCTTAATATATAAAGAAAAATACTCTTTACACTGGCAGTTTATTTCACTTATTGTAAGACATTTTCCCCATGTGTTAAGTGAAATAATCTGCCAGTGGAACTGGTACTTTTTAGATTTTTTTGTTGTACTTATGAATTATTTACTTTTTTAAAAATTCCTTTGTTTTGCCGAAAAGTTACTTGTAAATTAATTTCATTTTATTTCAAATGAACTGAGATATTTACTTTAAAAACTGTACAAAAACTTGAAAAAAATAAGATTTTGTGCTTGGGTTGCTAGGTGATGAGCAGAATTCCATCAGGGTTGCTAGGTAACGGCTGGGCTTTGCTCAGGTTGCTAGGTGAGGAATTTTGCAATATGTGTAAAACAGTAAATGTGACTTTTTGTTACTCGCCACATCGATCACAGATGATAACTTGACATGAACCAAGGCGGCGTCAGTAAAATAGAAGAAACACTGCCACCCGTTGGTGGGAGTTAGCATCACTTAAACAAGATGTTTTTACTTATTTTTGTGGAAAATTTGGAAAAAACCCATAATTATGGATAAGTGCAAAAAAAGGGAGGGGATCTTGTTTATTTAGCATCAATTTCCGCAAAGAAAAATGGACGGACACATTAACGCAGTAAACATATAAAAACTGCTTTGATTTGATAGATGAAATAATATTTAAGCAGGCAAGAGTAAATATAACAGTAAATTTACTCCAATCCAAACCAGAAACAGGATTTAGGAGCAACAATGCAGAATAAATGAGCAGCTGGATTGTAATGGGGCTGTGAATGGTTACTAGGGAGCAACAAAGTGTGATGTGTGAGTGATTCAATCTGGGTAAACAGAGAACCACAATTAGACATCGCCCCCTTTTTAATTAGAGGCAGTAAATTTATTACAGATCCATCCTGCTGTCCTCAGATGGCTGCAAGGAGGCCATAATCTGAAAGCAGAAATTATCCTGACACGAACACAACGAGAATCCCTCAGATTTTAAACATTTTAGTCATTCTTTAAGTGTAACTAATACCCAATTAAAATTTATTTTGATTATAAACTGTTTAAATTTGTCCTTAAAAGTGTTTTATTCATGTTTCTGTGCTAATTTCTTTAAACATTTTTACATTTTTGTGTAAATTTGTTTATTTCTGCAAAAATCTGGGCTAAAAAAAACAAACAAAAAAAACATCTCAATTCTGCCCTCTTTAGGTGGAGAAGTGGTACTGCAGTCGGAATGTCCTATTGCTTACAACGGAGTACGTCTCTTGGCCCTTTTGGATAGATGTATTTCTTATTTTCTCACCATTTTCAAAACCATCTTGTAATAAAACTGATTTTACATAAAAATCCAGCAGCAAGAGTTTGGGGGTAAATGAAAGGGCAAATGGGCATCAAGAAAAACAGCAGGAAAAAATGTGTTAGGCTGCAGAAACATGAGTAAAATGAATGGAAAAGTTATAGATTACATTTAATTCAGGGATATTATGATATGAACAAAGGGGTCGAGGGTTGGCCAGGGGAAGAGATCCATTAAGTTACGTTACATACTCAGTGGTTCAGCCCATCCGAAATAGTTGCCTGGTGAAAGTGCAAACATTAAAAATGAGAATTCAGACCAAACGGAGGCAGCAAGAAAAAAAAAAAAGTTCCCTACATTAACCTGAACAGCTGTGAAAAAGGTTTGGTTGGTTCTGATAAAAAGACACAGCAAGCAGCAGAAGAAAGCTCAAAATAAATTATCTGATGCCCTCTAGTGGCTGAACGGAGAACAGAGGGAACTCACAGCACTGGGAGGGTGCACACTGCAGCGGAGCCCTCTGGTCCTCATCTGGAAGAGGAAACTACAGGAAAACAGAGAATCAAACATCAGGTAGGGTTGTAAAGACTTTTCTAAAATGTCAGAAGTTTCCATAATAATACATTTTAATAACTTTAATATTAAAAGAATATTAATAGAAAGTTAAGAGGAAGGAAAAAAGTGTTCTTGCTACTTATTGTGGCTGGATTTAATGTACTGGAAGCCATCACAGACAGATGCAACCAAAATGTGCTTAAATGTCATTACTGATATCCAAGTGTATTCACAGAAAGTTGAGTGGAAGGAAAAAGTGTTGTAATCACTGATTTTTGGTTGAATTTAAAGCTTCAGAGCCATTACACTCAGATTCAACCAAACCATCCCCTTAAATGTCATTACTTGTATCCAAAAAATTTAATGGAAAGTTGAGTGGAAGGAAAAAGTGTTGTGATCATTGACTGTAACTGGAATTAATGCTTCAAATGTCATTACACACAGTCCCAACCAGATCATGGGCTACAACTATCATTACTTGTAACAAAACACATTAAAGTAAAGTTTAGTGGAAAGAAAAAATTTAGCAGTTGTGCACTTTTATCAATGCTAAGTAATTATTGATTTAAAGCAAACTCCTACGGTTATTTGTAAGATAGTTTTGTCATTTGCACTAGAAATTAGACATAAAATACTTGATAAGATTTTGTTTTTTTGCAGTGCATGTTACTTAAATCCAAGAACATGAATGAAAAGTTGAGTGGAAGGATAAAGTGGTTGCAGCAAGAACCATTTAAACTGTTTTTGTTGTATTTTCTCATTGCAAACAGAAACAGATGTTGGTTTGTATATTTTGAATATTTGCAGAATTTGCAGAAGGTGATGAAGAATTGATGATTTTATGGATTCAGTCGGTAACTAAAAAACAAATCCACCAAATTAATCTGATTTGAATTTATCTGAATTTTACCTCATCATGGATTCCCATGTTGATTCGCTCCAGCTTCCCCGTCCAATACTGCGCTTCATCCTCTGGGATATCTGGAGGTAAATAATTCAGAAAACACAACATTATTTATTTACAGTGTCTGTGAAATAAACTGGAACAAAATGTGAGCGACAGGAAGTGGAGCGTCGCATTAGAAGCTGCGCGGCTGCAGATGCACGTTAAAGGGCACAAAGCCTTCAAAGAGACGCCGACCTGCAGCTTTAATGGAGGCCAAGCGCCGCCGAGCTGCAGAACCGCAACTTTGATCTGATCAGAACGACGATGAAAAATGTGACGCTGCCACAAAAACATGAAAATGTGACAGATTTTCTGGAATCCATGTCAATATGTTGTTCCTGCTTTAGTAACCAAGATCTTTCTTCCAGAAACAGCTCAAGATGTTAATGGAGACATTTCCAAAAATATTAATATTCTTGTGAGAAGCAGATTTCTTTTTTTTTTTTTTTTACTAGATTAAAGTTTGGACTTTAACTAGGCCGTTAACACATAAACGTGCTTTCATTTACACTGGAGGTTTGCATATTTTTGTCATATAGAAGAAAAATGTAAATTCAAAACAACTCAAAGAGAAAAAAACTAATTTAAGCTAAAAATACTTCAAAATATTAGCAAAAAACTATTGACTAGTAAAAAATGAAATAAAATATCATTAAACAATTTTTAACAAAATATTAGCAATAAACAATTTTTTTTAAAAGAAAAACTACCAAATATTTTATATGACATTTTAGCAGTAAACTATCAAGAACTAAAATATTTTACAAAACCTTAACAAACTATTTGTAGTAAAATATTAGCAATAGACAATTGCAATATTAGCATAAATGTTAAACATTAGCCAGGAAGTAACATATTTTAATGAAAGCAATAAATTATTTATACAATATTAGCAATAATATATTAATAGAATTTGATCAAAAAATCTTAATAAAATATTAGCAATAAATTGAGAATGCAGGATTTCATAAAACATAAAATGTGACTTTACTAAAAAAAACAGATTCAATGAACACATTCATTTGGGTTCAATTACACAAAAAAGAAGAACAGAGAAGAAAATCACTATTGAAAATTTTCCAATCCTTAAATCTTCAAAAACAGAATTTGGTTAATCAATAAAATCAATTAATCTTCCAGCTGTTCTGTTTGGCATCATCAGTTTGATGAGACACTGTAAAAACAGACTAATTAAAATTTGTATATTTTTATGAGGCAGACACTCACCGAACGGCAGCTCGAAGCGCGTGTCCAGCAGAACTCGGTGAGGCGTCGGGTTCTTGGTGCCATAAATCTCATCGGCCTTCATCAGAACCTCTGAGTCCAGGAAGATCCACTCGCCTGAACCTTCCTGTGGTTCGAAACGGTAAAACATTTCACCCAAACCGCAGTGATGTCATCAGCCGCTGCTAATAGGCACTAGCTACAGCTAACAGTTGATAGCTATCGCGGCTAATGGGCGTTGTCCTATCTATTAATATACATCTGTGTTACTCAAATTGCCTGTCTGACTCGTTTCTGTGGTTTTTATTGTTGACGGGAATCTTGGGGAGTCGGTGCTTCTGGGTGTCATCTGTTGCTAGGTAAGTTTGAGCTCTGACCTCCTCAGACTGGCGGATGTTTTTCAGGGGGATCCAGGCCGTTCCCACCATGGTGTCCCAGATGAGGCCTTTGTTCCACACCTCCACAATGAGCCCCAGGTCCAGCCGGTTGATCTCACTGAAAGGCAGAAACTTTACATTTTTACTGGGAAATGTTGATGTTTTCCTAACGCACTGGGTGAAAAATGTCACAGATAAGAGAACGGGAAGCTTTGTTGCTTGGAAAACCATGTAATAGAGATGAAATCTCGACATAATTACTATCAGGTGGGAACAAAAGATGCTTTTTGTTGTGTTTTAGCTGCTATAATCCACCCCTGCCTCATTTCATTCAACATGCCTCTCAAAGGGCTTGATGGCAGCATAAAAAAAGAGGCCTCTATTTTGAAAGGGGCTGCATGACTGGGACATTTGCATGTGGAAGTTTAGAACCATCGAGAGCCAACAAAAGGAAGATGAGAAAAGATAATCAAAGGCAGCAGATAATTGGACGGAGCAGCCAGGTGCAGAGATAAAGGCTGAGAAGAATAAACACCAGATCCCATCATCAAACTGGGACCAACTGGGAGACTTTAACTGTCTAATAATTCACATTTTTATCATTTAATACAAGAAAACTCCCACTTTAATCCAAAACAGCATTTCAGGAAGCGACTGAAAATGTTGTTTTATTAAATTACTAAAAAAAAAAACAGACGAGCATTTTGGAGAAATTACCAAACTCAAAATAATACATTTCATACCATTCAATAAATTAAAATATGCCTTTTTTTGTCAAAGTTCCTCTTGAAAACAACATTTAAGCTGGTGTTAAACATACTTTTCATTATACCCAAATCTCTATATTATAAAATGTTTAAAAGTCTGATGTAATTTCCTAATTTTAAATGTCACGTTCTCATTAACTGCAAGTGGAAAATCAACATAATTAACAGAAATAAGTGTTGAAAAACACCATTCTGTGATTATTTAATATATATAATGTGTTTCATTAAAATAAACTTATCAATATTATTCTTGGATAGCTTGAAAAAGGATCCACAAACTTTTTTCCTCCATTTTATTTAACATTAGAATCTCAAACTTTAATGACTTTTTACAACAAATAAGGAGAATATCAGTTTTAACGGCACAAAAATAATCAGATAACATAATAAAATTAAAATTAAAATTGATTTAAAAATGTTGATTTTGTTTTTCAGTGAATGTATTTTGAAGGGCTAATAAGTAATGGACACTGCTAACTAAAAGGCTAGCTCTGCTAGCCCTAAAGCGCTAACCATAAACATTAGATATGCTAACGCAAATGCGCTACCATCAGCACTGTACTTACTGGAAGCTAATGCTAAAGCACTAACTTCAACTGAAATTAAAGCTTACATTCAAATACTACAACCCGCAAGCACCAATTTATTTTTGTTTACAAAACACCAAAGCAAATTAGCGTTTTATAAAATATCTGGAAAGATTCATTTTAGGGAAGCTGAGTGTCCTAAACGATTTCAACGTTAGCAAAAATGCTAAAGCGTTAAATGAAACATTAGCTCCATTATTCCAAGTTGTTACTGAGAAATGTTCTCCTAAAATATCAAAACAGAAATCAAATTAACATAATTAATCGTTCCTCAGCTTATTGATTGAGACGGCGGCGGCCATTTTTACTGTCATAAACAATGAGCTGCTGTGTGACGCTAACGTCGCTTTGGAGTCGTAAAATGTTCACACAAAAATCTGATTGTGGTCGCATTTAATTTGTAAAACAGCTAGATGTTTATATACATGCTCTTACTTTGAAAAACAGTTCTGCTTCCTCTCCTCAACTTCTCTTTTGTTCCAGTATAACTTAACCATAATAAAAACATCTAAACTGAGAATAAGGAATGTTTTTCATTAAAATGATGGAAAACAACTGATAAATATCTGGATCTGTCGCTGGAAACTCCACGTGTTTCCTCTGATAGACGCTGAATCACTTCGGGGCGACAGATCAGTGAAGGTCTGGAAAAACAAACACTGCAGCAAAGACAAACAATGACGCAAGGCAAGCCAACATGGTGGCCATGTCATCGCCACGGAAACGCTTCGACGTCGGAAAATCTAGAAAATTAAACTAGTGGCAGCATAAACAGCTGCAGCATTATTCTGTCAAAGTAGGTCAAAGGTCAACAAAAAAACAAGTAGCAGAATTACTGCAATTTTATCTCTTATTGCTGAGTCAGACCCATAGAGAAGGTTTATTTCTAATAAATGAAGGTTTATTTCTAATAAATGAAGGTTTATTTCTAATAAATGAAGGTTTATTTCTAATAAATGAAGGTTTATTTCTAATAAATGGTTTATTTCTAATAAATGAAGGTTTATTTCTAATAAATGGTTTGTTTCTAATAAATGAAGGTTTGTTTTAATAAATGTGTGTTTAGTGACTCACAACATGAAGTCCTGCTCCCAGCAGGGCTGGTCTCCGCGAACCGTGATGGTCGTGCTTTTAACATTCTGGACCTTCAGCGTCACGTAGGTGTTGAATTTATCTGAAACAAAACCCAAGAGAATAATATGAAATATTTCTGCTTGGAGTAACAATGAGGATTAATGGGAAGAGGAGAATAGTCGGCTACAGATCCGAGTATCGCTGAGAGAGAGTGTCTCTATCAACCTGTCAGTGAAAAAATGATGGAAATATAAATTATTACAATGAAGGGACAAACAGACGGATGGATGGACTCTTTGTTTCCTCGTCTAACAGATTCTTCTGAACTCTGATGGTGAAACCTTAAATGTCTCACCTTTACCTGTTGGTGGAACTGAACTGAACTGAACCGAACTGAACTGAACCGAACTGAACTGAACTGAACCGAACTGAACTGAACTGAACCGAACCGAACTGAACTGAACCGAAGTGAACTGAACTGAACTGAACTGAACCGAAGTAAACTGAACTGAACTGAACTGAACTGAACTGAACCGAACTGAACTGAACTGAACCGAACTGAACTGAACCGAAGTAAACTGAACTGAACTGAACTGAACTGAACCGAAGTGAACTGAACTGAACCGAACTGAACTGAACCGAAGTAAACTGAACTGAACTGAACTGAACCGAAGTGAACTGAACCGAACTGAACTGAACTGAACTGAACCGAACTGGTGAAGGATCCGAACTGAACCACTGAACTGAAAGCAGTAAACTGAACTGAACTGAACTGAACTGAACCCGTTAACTGAACTGAGAATCCAGTGAACTGAACTGAAGTGAAATGAAGTGAAATGAACTGAACCGACTACTTGAACTCTCATGAACGAAGTGAACACTGAAGTGAACCACAACCATGAACTGAACATGTTGGAAGGGAACTGAAGTGAACCTGACCTGTTGATGTACTGAACCGAAGGTGAACTCCAACTCAACTGAATCCCGATCAAAACTGAACTAAAATCCAGCTGGGTCAAAGGTGAACTGAACTGAACTGAACTGAAGCGAGCGATTCAGAAAAGCAGCCAACTCAGAGACTGAACTGAGAGCCGGCGAGTGTGAACTGAACCCAGAATCTGAACTTCCTGTCAGCCAGATGTTTGCTGAACTGGGGGACTGAACAGAGATTAGAACTGAACTGAACCGACCTCATTGCTGGTGAAGGATCCGTGGTTCCACTGAGAGTGAAAGCAGATCAATCTGCCTCCATCAGGCCACTCACCGCTCTGAACATCTGGGCCTAACAGGAGAATAACCTCCTGAACTTCACTGCCAGGAACCTCCAACTGTAAAGCTGCAGCTAATGGCTATGGGATCCATTTTATGAATCCATTTTAAAGCAGGTGAGACCTGTCGATTTTGAAAAGATTGGTTAAAAAATCCCGATCAAAACTGAACTAAAATCCAGCTGGGTCAAAGGTGAAGTTGTCTGAAACGATCCGATTCAAAGCGAGCGATTCAGAAAAGCAGCCAATCAGAGACGAGCTCGGAGAGCCGGAGTGTGTTTTCACACCCAGAGATCTGTCAGCTTCCTGTCAGCCAGATGTTTGCTGCTGGGGGAGGGGCAGGAGATTAGGAGGCCTGAGCTGCCGCCGCCGACTCCTCCTGCCCTGCAACTCTGAACTTCACTGCCAGGAACCTCCAACTGTAAAGCTGCAGCTAATGGCTATTTTTTTGTCCAACTATTACAAATATACTAAAAAAAAAACTTAATCCCTTCAGTTCCTTTTGTTTTTAATCACGTTTATTTGTGAAGCACATTTCAGCAATGAGGTAATTCAAACAGTTTTTTTATGCTAAAAACACAAATATAATAAACTGAGTAACAGACATTACATTTATAAACCACATCTGTGTTGGCCAATATTACAGTGATTATGAGTCTGAATCCATTTTAAAGCAGGTGAGTTTTTAGCCTGGATTTTGAAAAGTTTTATTGGTTAAAAGAGAATCGTCATATAAAATTCACCCTTTTGTTCTTCCATTTGGGTTTCTGCTGCTTCTAAAAACAGCTTAAAAACAACATTTAATTAATTAACGCTATTTGGAGTCTGGAAAAATGTATTAATACAATGTCTCTGCCCGTTACCTAGCAACCCGAGTAGAGCTCCAGCACGTTTCGTCAGCTGGTTTTACCGCTGTACAACGGCTGCTGGAAAGGACAAGTATCTTTTTTTGCCTACGTACCATCCAGATACGGCTTGCTGCATTATTATTGGATGAGCAGGAGGCTCCATTCCTGCTTTTCTAAGATGTAAGGTAGCTTCAGGGTGTGGCCACCAGCATTTTATTTGGATTCAAAGTGACAGAGGCCCTAAAATCTCATTATTCAATAAACATTTGTGCAAAAAAAACAAAAATGTGGTGAACGGATTACAAACGGATACTTCTGTGCAGCATATCTAAAGTATTATAAATATGAAGCAAGTTGGGAAGCTAACATACCTAGCATCAATGCTAGTTGACATGCTTTTGGTTACAAAGTACCCAATCCAGTTGTAGCATTCATTTCTCCTACCGTCTGATTGGCTGATTCTCCTAAAAATGGAGATAATAAGATCAGTGGATGTTAGCTTCAGTGGTAGCGCTAATGTGATTTCTACTCTGCGTATTTATGCATATTGAGTTATATTTTGTGTTTAAACTATTAAAATAAGCAAGTTTAGATTGGGACTCAAGTATTCGTGGCTTTCAGCCATTTTATTAAAACCAGTTTGTTAAAAATTAAAACAATCTTTTGCCCAGGAATCAGGATGCAAAGGTAAAACACGCTACTGACCAAGTTTAAACCTTTTGGTTTTTGGGAAACAAAAGCAATCAGCTGTTGCTCCCAAGACTGCACTAAGCAACGATGTTCCTGGTTGCCATGGCGACACCCCAAAACATTTACCCCGCACTGGAGCCAGACAAATAAACTGGAAAACGATCCGGACTTCACGGAGAGAGAAGTTTAAGAAAATAATACTTTAAACACCAAAATCAGTTGTGAAAGTAACCAGGCGACTTTAACAGACAGAATTAAAACCTAATTAGCGTCTGAAGCGGACAGTAGCAAGAAAACGCAGCCTGGGGGACGCGGCAGCCTGTCCCTAATTAGATCGCTCAGGCCTTGTGCCTCACTTGGGCCGACTCCAGCTGGCACCAGATAACAGGAAGAGGATGTATGGATTAGATAACAGCCGTTTAGAGGCTGTGGGCCTTTTTACAGCAGGTGCCACCAACCATCCAGCTGATGTAATCTGCTCTGTTGAGGAGGAAGCAGCAAAATCTGCCTGGAAAAGAAAAAAAACCACACCACACAAAATGTCCATCTGACCAGTGAAACCAGCAGCAAAATGTAACTCCTGCAACAAATGAATCCCTGGCCGCGTTTCCATCAAGGCTTTTGATGCACATTTTGAAAGATCGTTGATGGAAATAACAAATTCTTAAATAACTTCCTCAGTTTCACTCAGAAAAGTTTTGCTCACTTCAGATGGTTTTTGTTATTTTATGAAAATAAGTTCAGATTCAGACCCATTAGCTGAATAAGTTCTGATGAAGTGAACCACTGGTGGGTCTGTGCCTTACCAGAGGCACTATCTGAGAAAACGTCTACATCCTGTTTATTAAAGTCAAATGAAGCGTCATCATTTGGCCAATTCAAGCCTGGTTGATTCGATCCAAACCAACAGATGAAAACACACATAATACACATTTCTTTTCCTTTTCCTGACATTTTAAAAGTTCACAATTAGGTGGAAACATAAGAATTTGGGGAAAAATCAAAAAAGGTAGGACTATTTTCATTAAAGACAGCCTATTACTACAGGTTAGGACACATTTACAGGCTAAACAAAACATCTTCATCACAATGTTTGCACAAAATCATTCGTAGATAATGAGATTTTAGCTGTTTTAGGAAGTTTCATCACTTTAAATCCAAACAAGCTGAGGTCTGTTGAAGCAGAAACACGTCTAAATCTTAAACAGAAGGGTTTAATTATGGCACTTCTAGGTTTCCATATACCACTCTTTGAGTTAAATAACTAAAATATATAACATATTACAATTTCTTCAGCTGCATCATTGTTTTTGTTTAACTGTTTAATCTTAGAAAATATAATATTAGGAGAACAACAGTTTAGTGTTGAAAGTGAATGAAAAAATGACAAATCGTTTAGCAAAAATGTCCAAAACTGAAGTCTATTATATGACAAAAAGCTGAACTTAATCCTAAGTAACAAATCTGGCGTCATGAAAATGAAAGTTTTTTTTTTACTGTGACTTAAGTAAGATAAGTGAAATTAGTTTTTGTTTTTATTATTAAGTGCAGCTGCAGCTTGTTCATATGGAGGGATTACAACCGTAGGATGATGTTTAGAGAGAGCAGACATCAGTCATCAGATAAACCTCCCACACAGCCTCAGGCTTCAGTCAAATGTCTTCATTTATTATTGATCAAGATTTTCTTTCAATAAATTACTGAGGAAAAACTCAGGCAGTCGGAAAACTGACATTTCCAACACGGACGCAGTCAAACCTCTGCCGTCACCGAGAGGATCTAAACTGTTCATATTCATAAATCTATAATCTGAGTCTGAATTATTTCCATTGTTAAAGGAGAAGAATGAGGTTCAGAGGGAAAACAGAAGAAGAAAAACACAAACAGTTGCTGAATTATTTCCTTATCGAGCCGCGGTTTCCTGCAGCAGGCGGTGGAAACAGAGGCAGCTGGCCGGCGGCCCGGCAAGGTCACGCTCTGATCCGAACGGACCGGCGCTTTCAGGTACAACACATGATCCAAAATCAGCTGGAAACCACAGGCAGGTGTGGCAGAAGCACAATGCAAACATTCCTCAGGACAACCTTATGTAAACTTCAGAGCGTCTCTCAAAACCTCACGTCTGCTTAAGAAGAGCAAATAAAGATTAAGACGAGGAAATGAGAGCGAAGGCAGCAGACAGACGGCGCCAAGGATAACAAATATTGTTCAATTCTGGCATCGAATGCAATGGATGCAAAGTACGACTCAGAAAAAAGGCAGTCAGTGTTATGTATGTGATTAAACAACACATTGTTCAATGGCACTATTTTGTGTTGTATGTGGAAGAATAACAAATGTGGTATCAGCGCATTGATCTCAATATGTTCTTGGGAAAAATGTCTAATAAACTAAGTCACGTTCCACTGAGGTTCTGTTGAGTTTATATAGTTAAGTTATGAGAAGAAACATAACAGTCAGAAATTCTGGTAAACAGATTGAGAGTAAATCTGTTGTCACACCTGATAGTCCAGAAGATTTGGTTTGATTTGGGACCACAGTCGCCACATTTGTTACATTTTCAGCTGCTGCAGTTTGCTTTCACTTTGTTCTGTGTCTAACAAACTAAACTAATTGGAAAACCTGTTCCTCTCCTGGCCTGTGGGGGCGCTGCACCAAGAGCTAACAGAGGAAACAACACAAAGACACTGAGCTCAACTTCCTTCTTCACAAATTCTAAACAAAAATGGAGTAGAGTCAAAGTTTGATGGGTTGAAGATTCTATTTTGTTATTTGTAAAAAACTATGAGACATCGTCCAGCTAGCACCAACTAGCATGTTTGTTTTGGTTATATTTACCCAGAATTCCCTGCAGCATAAACCACTTCCTGCTTTTGGAGCGGTCTTCTGTCCGCTTGACGTTCACAAAGTGTTTCTATGAAAACTCTTGAATAAACTCTTGAATAAACGTTTTATTTATTTTCTTTCCACTCAATTTTCTGCTAATATTCTGCAATACATGCAATAATCATCAAAATTGACAGTTTATGTCTGTGTACATTAATTCATATAAAATCTAAGTTTTACTTTTTACATTGAATTTCAGAAGTAAAATAACTTTTTGCTGCTATTTTTATTTATTAAGTTGCGCGTTACTGAATGTAGGACTGACTGCATTTCTGTAAAGAAAACATTTCACTGTTTAAGTTTGCATCATTGAGCACTTCTACAAAAATATTAAACATCTTTGAATGCAAAACGCTTAGCAACAAAACAAACATTTACAGAGTTTCAAAGCTTAGCTCTTAGCAAGAAGAGTCTGTTATGATAACTTGACACTTCAGGAAGCCGCTGGGTTAGCAGAGTTATCTCTGATGTTTACTCTGGGACAGGAAGGCTCTGCAGTTTATAACAGAAGAAGAAGAAGAGGCTTAGCGCATGCAAACATCTGCAGGGATGATTAAGTTTCAAATCGATGCGAGTCAAACATCATAACTTCCACTTGGAGCTCCTTCCTGCTCCTCCCTGAATGTCACCGGGCTTTAGTTTGGGCGTAAGCGCCGCCGCACCAGGATTTATTCCCAGGAGCTGAGCTCACCTGGCTGCAGCTGAAGGACGCAGGATTAATCCATAATCAACCCACTTTCACTCACTTGCCAGAATGTAACCGATTAACCTAAATGACAAAACATCCAGCAACACCTACTTTAGGGTAATCAGCCCTAATTAAGAGCTTTTAAAACAGGTGTGGCCAAGTCTACACCTTAGTCCAGCAGATTTGATTCGAAAGGGGATGAAAATTGTAACACTTGTTTCATTTGAATCAAACGAACCAAACTGACTTAAAAACCAGTTCCTCTCCTCGCCTGTGGGGGCGCTGCACCAAGAACTACTGCAGGAAACAACACAAAAACCTCTGAAGAAGACACTGAGCGCAACTTCCTTTTTATGTGTGAAATGTGAACCATTTTGATTCTTCATAAAATAAAACTAAAAGTCCTTACCTGGTGCTCCTTGAAGTTTGGCTTTTTTCACTACAAAAAAAGACAAACAGAAAAACAAAATATTAGATATTTAAAACTCACATTTTTAAAAAATGTTTAGATAAATGCCATGCTTAAATACATATTGACACTTTAGCGTTAGCTTCCACTAAATACAACATGGCTGTGGTGCTTTAGTGTTAGCTTTAGCTAAATATTGTGTTGGTGGAGCTTTAGCTTCCACTAAATATTATGCAGGTATAGCAATTTAGCTTTAGCAATAGCAGAACTAATAGTGCTCAACACTGAAAATGGCAAAAGTTTCGTCTGATTTCACAAAATGGTTGGTGTGAAGTTTGTAAACCTCTGGTTTAAACTGTATCATGCATCATTTCCATAAAACAAATAAATTAAAAGCAGCAGACGACAAACAGAATGTGACAGAATTTAGCTAAAATGTAGAAGAAACTCCTGGAAAACGTTTCCACCAGAAATCAGATCAGCTCCAATAATATGAGCTCTTCCACAGATTTAACAGCCTGAAAGCAGAAATGTTACAAAGAGAGAAAAAGTAGCATTAATGCTTCCAAATGGAGTCTTAATAAGAACTGGAAATGTCTGACTGATTTTCATCTTCAGAATTTATCCTGATTTTATCGTTTCATTCCTGGGAATTAAGGCCAACCTTTCATCACCACCGAACCTTCAACATAATCATGAAACATAAGCTGAGACAGCTGCAGCACGAAGCACAACATCTGGTAAACAAACGTCACAACGACAGGAAAAAAAAAGAACTTTTTGGTTCATTTTGTTTATGTTTTTTATCAGACCTGCCATCGTTACCCCTGATGCATCCATACAATAGCGTTTATGGGATTTTGAAGGGCTTTGTTGGGGATTAGTGGTGATTGCTGTGGTAGGGTTGTGTGTTAAACCTCTGCAGCCTGACATGCCAGATGGGAAGAGAGGGATGCTTCATATTTCCATCCTCTCTGAGTTAGTGCCCTCAGCGACCCATTATGCTTCCTTGGACAGGTTAGGATGGGTTTAATGGCCTAAACAAAACATCTTCATTACATATTTTGCACAAAGATAATTCTTAGATAATGAGATTTTAGTTGTTTTATGGCACCAAGTCACTTTAAATCCAAACAATCTGTTGCTGGATGGCCGCCTCCCTCCCCATTAAAGATGGCTGTATGGGGTTGCTAGGTAACGGGCAGAATTCTACTGAGGTTGCTAGGTAACGGGCTGTGACATTAGATTAGGTTTTTGAAATGGCTTATTTTCCAGACAGCAAAAAACATTAATGGCAAAAAAAAACAAACAAAAAAACAAAAAAAAAACACCTGAATGTTTTTTTTTTCCCCCCCAAACGTCTTGGTTGTTTTTACAAACAGCAGAAATCCAAATGGAAGTACAAAAACAACCAAATCTGCAACTTTTTCTTTCTTTCCACTGCAGGAAGAGAAACATTAATGTGGAAAAAAAACAGAGTACCCTTATGGTGCAAACAGATCTCTATCAACTGATTTAAATGGTAACTTCTGGTCGCTCTTCGCTGCTTTCTTCCAGCCCTAATGCAGAAAACGCAGTTGATGCTGCTGAGTTGTTAATGATTATAAGAACCTGGAGAATTAAACGGTTTTCCCTTTTGTTGTCTAATACATCAGCAGTGAATCGCTACAGAGAAGAAATATGTTAAAATGCATTTTCAGTGAAATAAATCACGATTTGACCTGAGACAGGAAATAAAGAGGAAGCAAAACTAAAGAGCAAGAGAGAAACAGAAAGAACAAATGAAAGAGAAAGAAAAGAACAAAATGGAAAGAACAAGAGAATGATAGAGAAACAAAACAAAAAAGAGAAAGAATGAAAAAGGAAAAGAGAGTGAACATAAAACAATAGAGAATGAAACTGCAAAAGAACAAGAGAACGAGCAAAAAAGAAAAAAGAGAAAAAGACCTAAAAAAACAAATGAACAAGAGACAAAACAAAAGAGGGAAAGAGTGAGAGAACAAGAGACAATAAAAGAGAAAGAACGAACAAATGTGATAAAAAGGGAGAGAAACAGACAGACAGACAGAGAGAGAGAGAAAGAGAAAGAGAAAAAGAGAGAGAGAGAGCAGATGGCCCAGGGATTACTCCTCCGGGGCGATCCCTCGCTCTCTCCCATAATTCCTCTGCTGGTTCCTCTCAGCTCTCTGCAGTGACGGTTCAGGTCGGCCATATTTACATCAACTGAGTGACAAACGAAACAAGTTCAAAATGTCAGGTTTCTTTTTTGACTCTTTATCTGCAGCTCAACTCAAGTTTATTTTAATTTTCAAGCTACAATGTTCCAGCTGGAACCTTTGTATTGTGTTTATGGTACGACCGTAAATCTGACGCACAAGCTACATCCGCTAACACTGATGGAAACCGCTTCTCTCGGCTCACTGTGGATTAATGTCTGCATCCGAAAACCATCTGATTGGATGCAGGAAAAGACTATTGTTGTGTTCAAATGACCAGAGAAGCTAATGTAGCCTAAAATAGCATCTCAATGCTAACATGAAGCTAGTGCTAATGTTAGCATCCACAGTCCACATTTCTATAGAAGCTCCATGAATGATCAGAGGTTCCTGAAACACTGAAATAATCGAACACATTAAAACCTATAAATATCTTTGCAGTTGACATCATCTGTCCATTTATTCAATAATTTAACCAGATTATTAGATTTTATATTTTTTTGTTTCTATATTTGTACTTTTACTGTTAAATATAACTTACTACTCATGTTGTAGTTGTAAATGTTTCCATATTTTGCTGAACAATTGATAAATATAAAAACTTGCATTAATTTATTAAAGAAATTAAATTTAGATGCAATATATAATTGATTTATTAAAGCACCATTATGCTTCCTTTCATTCAAAATGAAATCAATAAAAGTGGTTTTAAGTCTTCCAGGTAGATAAAATCACGTGTCTCCGACCCCAGAGGATCATGGGAAACACGTAAGGCGACCCATGCATATCCGCCAAGAGCCTCATGTAAGGGCAACACACTTATCTGTTGTGAAATGGCGTCGCCATGGAGACCAATCATCGCAACAGGCAATAAATAATCAACAATGTAAAGTCGAGCCATGAGGGTCTGAGTCACAACATCAGCTCTGAGTCCAATAGAAACACCAATAAATAGATGAAACGCCTGAAAGGTCCAGGTTGGGTTCAATCGGCCCGTTGGAGTGAATCTGGGGTTTTATTGGTGACGTATTGCTGCGTCCCATTGAGGCGCATCGATGACCAAACCTCCATCTTGGAAGCTGCTGGGTTTAAAGATTTCCTTTTCCTTTCTGAAACAGAAGCAAACGGGTCTGAACTGAGCGTCTCTCCTCTCATCCAGCCTGTTGAGGTCAAAACGAACTCTTTCAAAGCTTCATGAAATAATTACTTAGCTGCTGAAACTTAAAATATTCATATTTACAAGATGTTAGAATACAACATCGGTATTTTAATATAGGATTTATCCAACAAAGCTTAACTGGTTCTGTTTTTCCACAACCAAAAAATTACACCTAATCCATTGCAAAATGAGCAAAAATGTCAAATTAACTCAATTTTCCAATGGATGTGTTTCCATTAAATAAGAAACTTAATTAAAATAATTTTATTCTTGCAATAAGTTATTAAAAAACATTGTCCTGCCACTTCTTCTTGTCTTCTATCGTCTTTTCCACCAGTAGTAACATCTGGTTATTGATTACGTGACTCATGTGAGGTGAAAAGTGTTTCCATTGCAGTTTCTCAAAAATAAATCAGCCGAGGAAAAATAACTTTATCGACAAACCTGAGTTTTTCATAACTGGTGTGTCTCCATTAGAAAAATCTATTTCCGTAATTCCACTTTGAGTCAGAATGCAACCTGTGCAAAACTTTTTCACGACAGGCTCAACGACCCAATTTTGATCTTTTCACCCAACAAAAATGCATCAGATTTTTGCCACTTCCAGACGTGGATGTAAATTACATCCATACACAAGTTTGATTGGTTTCTGGATGGATGGATGAATGGATGGATGGATGGATGAATGGATGGATGGATGGATGGATGGACGGATGGATGGATGAACAGATGGATGGATGAATGGATGGATGGATGTTGGATGGATGGATGGATGGATGGATGGACGGATGGATGGATGAACAGATGGATGGATGAATGGATGGATGGATGTTGAATGGATGATGGATGTATGTTGGATGGATGTATGTTGGATGGATGATGGATGGATGATGGATGGATGTTGGATGGATGTTGGATGGATGTTGGATGGATGTATGTTGGATGGATGATGGATAGATGATGGATGTTGGATGGATGTTGGATGGATGATGGATGTATGTTGGATGGATGTTGGATGGATCTTGGATGGATGTATGTTGGATGGATGGTTGGATGGATGATGGATGGATGGATGGATGTTGGATGGATGTATGTTGGATGGTTCTTGGATGGATGTATGTTGGATGGATGTTGGATGGATGGATGGATGGATGATGGATGATGGATCTTGGATGGATGTATGTTGGATGGATGGTTGGATGGATGATGGATGTATGTTGGATGGATGTTGGATGGATGTATGTTGGATGGATGATGGATGGATGATGGATGTATGTTGGATGGATGTTGGATGGATGTTGGATGGATGTTGGATGGATGATGGATGGATGTATGTTGGATGGATGATGGATGGATGATGGATGTATGTTGGATGTATGTTGGATGGATGATGGATGGATGATGGATGGATGATGGATGTATGTTGGATGGATGTTGGATGGATGTATGTTGGATGTATGTTGGATGGATGATGGATGGATGATGGATGTATGTTGGATGGATGTTGGGTGGATGTATGTTGGATGGATGTTGGATGGATGTTGGATGGATGTTGGATGGATGATGGATGGATGTTGGATGGATGTTGGATGGATGTTGGATGGATGTATGTTGGATGTATGTTGGATGGATGTTGGATGTGATGGATGATGGATGGATGATGGATGTATGTTGGATGTATGTTGGATGTATGTTGGATGGATGTTGGATGGATGTTGGATGGATGTATGTTGGATGGATGATGGATGGATGATGGATGTATGTTGGATGTATGTTGGATGGATGATGGATGGATGATGGATGTATGTTGGATGGATGTTGGATGGATGTATGTTGGATGGATGTTGGATGGATGTTGGATGGATGTTGGATGGATGATGGATGGATGATGGATGGATGATGGATGTATGTTGGATGGATGTTGGATGGATGTATGTTGGATGGATGATGGATGTTGGATGGATCTTGGATGGATGTATGTTGGATGGATGTTGGATGGATGATGGATGGATGATGTATGTTGGATGGATGTTGGATGGATGTATGTTGGATGGATGTTGGATGGATGTTGGATGGATGTTGGATGGATGTTGGATGGATGTTGGATGGATGATGGATGGATGATGGATGGATGATGGATGTATGTTGGATGGATGTTGGATGGATGTATGTTGGATGGATGATGGATGTTGGATGGATCTTGGATGGATGTATGTTGGATGGATGGTTGGATGGATATTGGATCTTGGATGGATGTATGTTGGATGGATGGTTGGATGGATGATGGATGTATGTTGGATGGATGTTGGATGGATATTGGATGTTGGATGGATGATGGATGGATGATGGATGTTGGATGGATCTTGGATGGATGTATGTTGGATGGATGGTTGGATGGATGATGGATGTATGTTGGATGGATGTTGGATGGATGATGGATGTATGTTGGATGGATGTTGGATGGATGTATGTTGGATGTATGTTGGATGTATGTTGGATGGATGTTGGATGGATGTTGGTGTATGTTGGATGGATGTTGGATGGATGTATGTTGGATGTATGTTGGATGGATGGATATTGGATGGATGTTGGATGTTGGATGGATGTTGGATGTTGGATGGATGTTGGATGGATGTTGGATGGATGTCGGATGGATGTTGGATGGATGTTGGATGGATGTTGGATGGATGTTGGATGTTGGATGGATGTTGGATGTTGGATGGATGTTGGATGGATGTTGGATGGATGTTGGATGGATGTTGGATGGATGTTGGATGTTGGATGGATGTTGGATGTTGGATGGATGTTGGATGGATGTTGGATGTTGGTTGGATGTTGGATGGATGTTGGATGTTGGTTGGATGTTGGTTGGATGGTAAAAACCATTTCCTGTTACTATTGTAATTAAACTACAGCCGTTTTAGAAGCACATAAAGACGTTAAACAACCATAAACTACCAGCCAAACTCCTGGAAAGTTTTTCACTCTGTTCTCCTGTCAGCAGGAACCATGAAGCCCAAAATGATCAAAACTGTTCATTTGTTAATCAGAACAGAACCGCTGAGTCTCATTTTCCTACAGATTGGAACGATTTAAAGGATTTTCTTGTGTTTTTTCCACTCAGGTTTTCTCATCCAGTTGTTTCTCATCCAGTTGTTTCTCATCCAGTTGTTTCTCATCCAGTTGTTTCTCATCCAGTTGTTTCTCATCCAGTTGTTTCTCATCCAGTTGTTTCTCATCCAGTTGTTTCTCATCCAGTTGTTTGTTTTGGGCTTTGCAGCTTATTCACTGCTGCTCTGTTAGCATTACCGGGTCAAACTGCTGCGGCCGTTTCACAGAATTAGAAATTACATAAGGTGCTTGACTGATGTAAATTCGGCGGAGCAGGATCCTCCGTTCCCATTTTATGGTTTCCTCTCATATATTTGTAGTGTCTCAATGTAAACAAACAATAAAATTGTAATTAAGCTTCAAGCAGTTGCTGCTCCGATAAGTTAAAACTGGGTCAACAGTCTCTTCAGAGGCACCATGTCTTAATTATTTTTACAAACATAAAATAATTAATAATTATTAATAACTCAACAGTTTGAGTTTTACTGCTCACAAAAATTAAACAGCAAAAACTGAACCAATTTAGTAATTTGCATTCACACTAAAATACAATTTTTTATTAAGTAGGTTAATAGATAATTAAATACAATGTGTATTTTCATATTAAATTAATAAAGTCATAATTTTCACCAATCAGATATTAGGAGGATGCTTAAAAAGTCACGTTGTTTAACTTTTACTACCGAGATCTAAACATGCCATAATAGAATAAATTATTCTTTTTTACATTTGGTTTTGTTTGTTATTTATATTTGGCAACAAATGTACAAAAACAATATTAAATCTATAATAATAAAATTTTAACGGCAATAAAAAATATTTAAATGAATTGGGCTTTACCCATTAATCTCAGTGGGCGGGGCCAACACAACTCATGTAATTATAACTGATCTAAAGTGAACTTAATATGCAGATTAACCAATCAGATGCTAGTTCATTTATTTCAAATAAATTAATAAATAAGAGCGTTTGACGTAAAATGTTTAAACTTTATTAAATAATTTTATTTTAATGCCATTTTTATCAACTGTATTTATTTCCTATGAATTTCTTAATTTATTATATTGTGGCAATTTTGGCACACCAAATAAAAATCACAATACAAATAAATTAACTACTGAAATTATAAATGGTTACAATGTAATGAATTCTTAATTGTGACTTTTAAATATATGATTTCAATTGAATACATTTGGGGCATATTTAAAATACTTTATAACCTAAATATTATTTAAGTTAAATTGAGGCATTTTTGTAACTCCATATAAATATCACAGTACATGTAAATTTAACTATTAAAATTACACTTTTATAATGTCTTGAAATCATATTCTTATTCTTAATTTTGACTTGTATATTATTTTTGTTAAATTTAGGCACCTTTGGCACTCCATACTTTATCATAATACACATAAAATAACTACTAAGGTAACATTATTTGATAATGTCATAAAATCAAATTGTTATTTTTAATTCTGACTTTTGATTATTTGACTGCGATTCAATATATTTGTGACAAGTTTAAACTGTTATCTAAATATTATTATTATCATTTGTGAAACTAAGGCTCTTTTAGCACGCCATACTTAAAAAAACAAAAACAAATATTAAACACTAAGATACAATATTATTTATGTATTGCACTTATTAAAACACATATGTGTTAAACAAATAATAGATTTATAGGATTGTGGCACTTTTTGTGCTTGATACAAACACTTAAATTTCAAGTTACTCTACTGAGGGACGATGATTTTCCACGAAACTCCTTTAAAGTCGATGTAGAAAGCAAAGACCTACCTCTGACACACAGTAACGACATGACAAAGCGCTTCCAGCGACAAGCAGCAGGTAGTTTCACAGTTTGAAGCTCTCAGCGGAGATTTACTTTCAGTGAGGTAACATAATAAAATCCGTTAAAATGCTCTCAAAGCTCCAATAAAATCCGTTTTTCGACGCTCGCAGGTTTCTGGCTGGTACCGGACGGGGAGTAAAGAGCAGCTGCTCCCCGCTGAGTCCACGCCATTATTAAAACTCTCATCCCAGCTTTCCACTCGGATGGAAAAGCCCGACAGAGCGCCTGAAAGGAGGAGGAGAGGACACCTGTTACAGGCGTCACAGCGGACCAATCAGAGGGAGCGCTGCGGCTGGAGGGCGGGGCGTTTTTAGAACTTCCACCAATCGGTGAAGAGCGAGAGGGAGGCGGGAACAGGTGACGCTTTCCTGACCTAACAATGAAATAACCCATATTAAAATTCATTTTTTTTATTAATTTGCTTTTGGTCCAGTTCTTCAAGAGACTTATATATATTATTTATATATTTTTGTCATACTTGTATGTTTTACACAGATATTTTTAAACATGAAATCAAAATAAACATATTGTAGGTCAGTTAGGATGGACACAATATATTTAATTGAAAACCAACTTCCTTGTGTGACACCATGAAGAAAAAATAAAGAAAATTGACAAAAGAGGCAGAAAACGAGAAAAATAGAAAGTTGATTGTTACATTAGGAGAAAAGTGGGGAAGCATCCCCTTACTGTGAAGTCCAGTTGTGGCAGCATCATGATGTGGGGCTGTTTGGCTGCAGGAAGAAGGACTGGTGCGCTTCTCAACATGGATTCCATCGTAAGAAAATAATACTATGTGGAAATACAGAAGCAAGATCTAAAGACATCAGTCAGGAAGTTAAGGTTTTTGGATAAATTGGTTTTCTAAATGACTAAAAAATGGCGTAAAGACAAGTAAGGCAGCTTTCTGAATGTCCATCAATCAGAGAAGTAAACTTTTATGAATATGCACACAGGCTGCTGGAAAAATTTTAAAAGTTCTATTAAATCTAGAGAAACTCATCCATGCGTTTATCTTCAGTCGTATTGATTATTGTAACGGCGTCTTCGCAGGTCTGTCCAACAAATCAATCAAACAGCTGCAGCTGATCCAGAATGCTGCTGCTGGCGTTCTAACTAAAACCAGGAAGATAGAGCACATAACACCAGTTTTAAAGTCTCTCCACTGGCTCCATGTAGCTCAAAGAATAGACTTTAAAATACTGTTGTTAGTTTATAAATCACTGAATGGTTTAGCACAACAATACATTAAAGATTTGCTGCTGTTGTATCAACCTTCCAGAACTCTCAGGTCTTCTGGTTCTGGTCTGCTCTGCATCCCCAGAACCAGAACCAAACGAGGAGAAGCAGCATTTAGCATCTATGCACCAAAAATCTGGAACAAACTTCCAGAAAACTGTAAAACAGCTGAAACACTGACTTCCTTTAAATCTCAACTAAAAACCCACTTGTTTAGAGTTTAATTTGAAACGTGATCAATTGCAAATTTATTGACGAAATCTGACTTGATGTTGTGTTTTTATTGTTGATTCAATGTTGCATTGTATTTTTGTGTTTGATTTGATGTAAAGCACTTTGAAATGCCTTGCTGCTGAAATGTGCTATACAAATAAAGTTTGATTGATTGATTGATTGATTGATTGATTGATTAAAATAATTCTCATTATTTTTGCATTTTGCAAAAATAAATTATGCTGGAATTCAAAACTGATCTGAAACATTAAATATTAAGTAATTTGTATCTGACAGGGAGGGAAAACAAAGAATTAATTATTCAATTAACAAACAGCACCGCCTAGCGAGACAACTTTATCATTACATTTTTAACAAACCAAAACGAGAAAAATATGTTTTTAATCAGAGTTCAAAATTACTAATACACAGTGGCGCAAATGGTTATTTTGCTATATTCATAGTATTGCAACACACAGGAAAATAGCAATAAATTTTCTTTATTTTTATATTTTTTGCAGTTGTAATCAGACAATTTGCTAGAGGTTTTTTGTTTATTTTTTTTTACTTCCTTTTGCTATATTTCATTTTCACCTTACAAAAATTGTATAATAATAATAATAATAATAATAATAATAATAATAATAATAATAATAATAATAATAATAATAATAATAAATTAGAGCAATATCATTTCATTTTGGAATAAAAGCACATAACAATGTTTCACAGCCGACAGGAGCAATTGAAACAAGTTATAGTTTTAAACAAAATTAAAAAATTTGTTTTTAGCAGATGTTTTCTCTATACGTTAAACTAAAAACGAACAAAAAGGAAATACAAAAGCCCACTTTCTCTGCACACCATTAAAAAAAAAAGAGTTCCAATATTTATCAAAGCGGAACTAATGTTGCCCGGCTTCTGTTTCCAGCGTAAGCAGACTTTTTCAGAACTGCACCACTGATGTAACTTTCATTTCCTCCTACAAGGGGGTCATTCACAAGAGCCGTGAGCTCGTTTACGGACCGGTGCATAAAGCTGGAGCTGTCGAAGTAATAACTAATAACTAAATTTAATAAATAAGCAGAATGTTACGGACGCTGTGTCGGAAAGGCGGCGCCATTTTGCAGGTCAGTGTCGCGGTTCACTTCGGCTTGTTAGCTCGTGCCACCAGACGTCATTCAGCGTGTAGACGTCAGTTAAAATTAAACCAAATGTTACTCTACACCTGTGGGTCTGGAACAACTTAGTGTAATCATAAGATATTGGCTGACTTTTATTTATTTGTAGAGTCGGAAATGTATTTTATTACAAGCGGTTTTTAATTTTTATTTATTTACCGCTAATACATCTAAACATTGTTTTTAGTTGTGTTGCTTTTTTGAGAAGTTTGTCCAAATTGTCTGACGTAATTGCTTTACCTGTAACGCAGGAGCGTCCATACACACCTGAGACCAGACATTTACATGTATTTTATGAAATATGTCATGTTTTGGGTCAATTAGGATTTTCCTAATAAAGAGGACTTGCATTAAATATGAAGTTTACAGACATTTCTTTGCTAAAACACCCAGAAAACATGGCGCTGCTAGCACCCTGAAGCAGATCGTACCTGCTAGAGCTTCAAATTATTTCCTATATTGTAATATGAATTCATGATACAGCTAATTACTGGAGGATATCATGTTCTTAAATAATGCTTTGTATCAGAAATTCAGGTAAAAAAACTGGTGACGTCAGCGTGTATGATTTATTTATTTCTGTTTTTAATGTTGGCAAAATGCCTTTAGGAAGGGAAGCAATGGCAAAGTGTGGGAGGGGAAAAAAGAGGACACATTTTGTTTAATGGAGTCGTAGCCATGGTAACCAGAACAAAAGAGTAACAACAAAGAGGAGGAGAATTAAAACAGGAAAAGAAAATATAAGATTATTTGACCATTTACAGAAAAAATGGCCAATTTTATTGACCGACTGACTGGAAAGTAACTGATAATCACAGCAATTATATTGCAGATTATAATTACAGTAATCTGCTGTAATTTACTCAGATTTCACTGGAACTCTGGTGATGTGACTCACAGATTAATGTGTGTGTGTGTGTGTCCGTGTCCTTGCCTTTCCCCCTGCAGCAGAGCCAGCGGTTCGGTCCGGTCCAGCAGCGCTGGGCCTCCAGTCTGCCCATGAACACGGTGGTTCTGTTCGTTCCCCAGCAGGAGGCCTGGGTGGTGGAGAGGATGGGCCGCTACCACCGCATCCTGGAGCCCGTAAGAACCGCCCGTAACCATGGAAACGCTCCCAACTGGACCCACACGGCAGCCAAACCGTGATCAGATTCAATTAGTTTAATATTCCAGATTATATTCCCAGTCCCACTTCCTAAACGTTGTTTCTTTCCTCCTCGTGTCCTTCCTTCCTTTCCTTCTTTGGTTTCCTTTTTGATCTTTGCTTTCTGCCTTGTTTTCTTCCCTTTTCTTCCTTTCTTCATTCCTTTCTTATCTTCCTTCTGTTTCCTTTTCTCTTTTTGATAAATTTCCAGTTTAACCAGAAACTATCTATTTTTTAGTTTTCTGACTGAATCCTTTATCATGTCTCTGTAAAGCTCTACAGATTGTGACCTTTGACCCCATCTCTCCATGTGCTTTACCTCCTCTCTCTCTCTGTTTTCCCCTCCAGGGTCTGAACTTCCTCATCCCGGTGCTGGACAGAGTGCGCTACGTCCAGAGCCTGAAGGAGATCGTGATCGACGTCCCGGAGCAATCCGCCGTCTCTCTGGGTGAGCGTCACTTCAAAATAAAAGCTTCTAACCATGTTTACGCTCCCATCATTTCAAAATAAAAGCGTTTAACCACATTTCTCACCCTCCTAGATAATGTCACGCTGCAGATCGATGGAGTGCTCTACCTGCGGATCCTGGACCCGTTTAAGGTACGGCGCAGCTCAGGCCGTTAGCGGACATTTTAACATGATCTTAAAGTGACGGCGCGCTGCTTTCAGGCCAGCTACGGCGTGGAGGACCCGGAGTACGCCGTCACGCAGCTCGCCCAGACCACCATGCGCTCTGAGCTGGGGAAGCTGACCCTGGACAAGGTTTTCCGGGTAAATCCCAGCAGCGTCTGTCGTCCCTCCAGGTGTTTTTCTGTGGAGAGTTTTAAACTTCATCTGTCCATTTGATCCAAAAGGAGCGAGAGTCTCTGAACTCCAACATCGTCCACTCCATCAACCAGGCGTCGGACGAGTGGGGGATCCGCTGCCTCCGCTACGAAATCAAAGACATCAGCGTCCCGCCGCGGGTCAAAGAGTCCATGCAGATGCAGGTGGGAGTCAAGGACCGGGTCACACTGTGAATGTTTTTATACTTCTGTTTGAGTTCCTGCTGCTTCTAAAATCAGCCAGAGGGCAAATAAAAACACTCAGCCGTTTATTTGGCAACAAGTTCATGTTCTTGTCTGGAAAATGAGCCAATTCAGAAACCTACTGAATGTTAAGTCACATTCAACTGGCACTGCGCCGTTACCTAGCAACCCCCAGCAGAGTTCCACCCGTTACCTAGCAACCCCCAGCAGAGTTCCACCCGTTACCTAGCGACCCCCAGCAGAGTTCCACCCGTTACCTAGCAACCCCCAGCAGAGTTCCACCCGTTCCAGAAAAAACAAGTATATTTTTTCCAATTAAAAAATCCTTCATCAATCCCAGAGAGAAGTTAAATAAAGAAATCTTTTCTCAAAAGTAAGAAAAATATTTTACTTTTGAAACTCAGAGCTGATTTTCTTATTTATTTTATGTTTAAACTCAGAAATTTTCTTGAATTTTTAAGTTTGTAAATGTGAAATTTTGAAATTGAAAAGTTTCTAAGTTGTTTTTTCTAGAAATTTTCTGAGATTAATCAAAATTTTTAAGTTTTTTAGTAGATTCCTTTTTTCCATCTAGTCTATCCCTAATATGTGGCACTGATCAGATTTGCCAGCTGTTTGATTGCAACCTGTTCCTACTTTATGCAATAGTACATCTAATTCTTTGAGTTGTATCTGTACAACCATCACAGAAACACCATTAATGTCATGAACTTTGTGAAGGTGGAGGCTGAGCGTAAGAAGAGAGCCACGGTTCTGGAGTCTGAAGGGACGAGGGAGTCGGACATCAACGTGGCTGAGGGTCGGAAACAAGCTCAGATTCTGGCCTCAGAGGGAGAGAAGGCAGAGCATATCAACAAAGCATCTGGTGGGTTTGGTTACCGTCTGTTTATTGGATAAAATCCTCATGTTAACTTAAGCTGATGTTTGTTTCCTGCAGGTGAAGCCCAGGCCGTGTTAGCCATAGCTGAGGCTAAAGCTAAAGCTATCCGCCTGCTGTCTGAGGCGCTAACAGAGCAGGTGAGTCAAAGTGTTTCTTCCTGTCACTTCTCAGAACTTTGACTTTAGTCTCAGAAATTGCATTTTAATCTTTGAATTGTCTCAGAATATTAACTTCTGACAAATGAAGTGAAAATAAACTCTTTTTATCAGCTGGTAAAGTCTGAACATCCTGTGGTAGAGGAGTCTGATCGCTGCTGTAACCGTGGGAAACGTGTTTATTTTCTGTTTTTTCAGAACGGCAACGCGGCGGCCTCCCTCAGCGTGGCGGAGCAGTACATCTCGGCGTTCTCCAACCTGGCCAAGCAGACCAACACCGTCCTGCTGCCGTCCAACACCGGCGACATCACCGGGATGGTCACTCAGGTCCGCATCCAGCGCCGCCTGCAGCATCCGTCTGGTTGCTAACGGTTACCAACTCGTTTCGTTTGCTGTGTCCAGGCGATGACCATCTACAGCCAGCTGGCGAAGACGACTCCTGCAGGATCATCGGCGGCGGCGGCGGAGGAGAAGAAGGCGGAGCTTCCTGATGGTTTGGCGTCACCAGAGGAGCAGAGGACTCAGTGAAGGAGGTCGGGATGTTTGACCCAGGAAGCGATGAAGCAGATCCAGTGGAGGCGGCTCTGCTGACCGAACAGTTCCCTCCGACCCGACGGGACTGGGAGGAGAACCGAACCCAGTGGTCTGGTTTCCGTCGGACCTCCGGATCAGATCTCCAGTTAGTCGATGCTCACAGACTGTTTATGTTCAGCCGACTTCAGCCTCCAGGACGGAAATGTTGTCTCATGTGTAAATGCAGAAATACTCATGTTTTCACCCGGTTGTTTTTCTTTATTCAGCGTCGCACACAATTATTGACACCCTTAATAAAGATGCATAAACAACTTTGAATAAATGTAATGTTTTATTGCATAACAGAGATTTTTTTTTACCTCCCTTGTGATGCGATAGTGGGAAAATAAAGCAGCGTTTTGTTGCTGTGATTATGGGAAACTATAGGCATGTTCTCTTGTCTTTCCCAGTTTGGAGACTGGCTGAACAGAAACTTTTCCCATCAAGTTGAAATTTCTTGAGGGCCACCACATGCAGTTCTTTCAAAATAAAACAGTTAAAAATAAATGTTTTGTGCTTTTTAAAAAATTTTTTATTTGCTCCTATTAAACTAAACATGCAAAATGTTCTTGAAAGAAATTTTTTTTAATATAAATCATAACTTCATTTAGCTCCCAACTACATGTTTAGTTTAGTTAGTGAGCTAAATATTTAGTTAGAAAGCAAATTAATTAGTTTGATGCTAAATATTTAAGTAACAGCTGTATAATTATGTTTCTAATGTTAGAATTAACTTGTATCAATATATTTTAAATATTAAATCAGTTACTCAATATTTTAGTCTTTACACCAAATACATTTTTACTCCTACTTGAGGCGTTTCTTGGATGGCTACTTTTTATTTTTATTAATACATAAAAATTTACTCGCGTGTAATTGTAAATAATTATGTTACCCTCTGGCATAACATTTTATGCGGTTATTTAAACAGCTTGATTAGCTAAATTTAATTTCGTATAATTATTTATTAAAGTAGATTAATTTGTGTCAGTTTCCCAATCCAGTTTTATTTTAGTCTGTATTTATTTAACTTATTGAGTTTTTGGGGAAATAGTGACAGAGTGACACATCGCTACATCCTGCTAGCCTCAACCGTTAGTACCCGGCACGTTGTCTCACAGGCATGACGAACTATTTCAGGTCTGCATTTAAAAAAAAAAACAACATTTTAATTTAAATAAGTATTATACTCCTTAAATTGGGTAGTTTTGTGTTTCTTTGTTACTTATCTACTATAACTTAAGAGTTGAATTCTCCTGACAGTCTCAGTGCGGGGCTAACAGAACACATCTCAATGGTTGGTAACAATAAAACCAGTCCGCCGTCAACTTCCGCCGGGTCCACCTGCCTGGAATGTGAATGTATCCGTCCCAATGAAGGTGAGGGAGGGTCCTGTCTGCTCTGTGGTTACCTGAAACACCTGGACCTCTGAGGTGTTTACACACACACACACACACAGCTTTACGGCCGCCTCCAGCCCCAGAGAGGTGAAATCCCAGCCGATACAAGGTCAGCAGTGAATGAAACAGGACGGATTAGCCGCAGCTAGCCGGTGATGTTAGCCGATTCTATCTCAATTTATTGAATCTCTCATTAGTTCCGCTTAAGGATGAAGGGGCTCACGGTTCTCTCTCTGCTCCTGTGGCTGTGCGCGGCCTACTTCGTGGGTATCTACCTCTTCGTGGGTGGCTTCCTGCTGGTGAGGCTGGAGGTGAACCGGACCAGCGCCTGCGGGGACGTCCTGCAGCCCGGCGCGGAGTCGGCGGACTTCTGCCAGGGTCCCCCCCGGTTCCGCAGGGTCGTCGTCCTCATCATCGACGCCCTGAAGATCGACTTCGCCCGGTTTGACCCCACCAAGACCTCGCCGCGACCTTATGAGAACAAGCTGCCCGTGCTGGAGGAGACGGTGTCGGCCCGGCCCGCGCAGAGCCGGCTGTACCCGTTCAGAGCCGACCCTCCCACCACCACCATGCAGAGGATCAAGGGCTTCACCACGGGCTCCCTGCCGACCTTTGTGGACGTTGGCAATAACTTTGCCTCCAGCGCCATCTTGGAGGACAACCTTATCCACCAGCTGGGGCAGATGGGTGAGTTGGTGGGGATCTGTGACGTCATGACCACAACTTTTACTGTTTCTGATGGATTGATTGACACAGAGTTAGAGTTTGTGATCAATACTAGCGCTGTAAAACATGGGGGTGGCAGCATCATGCTGAGGGGTTTCTAGTATTCAGCAGAAACAGGGAAGCTGCTGGTTACATGTAACTGAACAAAATATGGGCTTATTTTTCTTTATTTAAATTTAAATTTTCACTTTTTTTCTTCTTTCTGTTTTTGTTTTGTTTTTTCATCCTTTCTGTCTTCCTCTTTTCTTTTGTTTGTTTCTGTCTTTATTTTACTTTTCTCTTGGTTTCCTCCTTTCTATCTTTTTTTACTTTTCCCTCCTTTCTGTTTTCTCATTTTTGTCTTTTTTATTTCCTGCCTGAATTCATTTCTTCTTTTTTTCTCTCATTCTTTATTTCTGTCTTTTTTCTTTGCTTTCTTTGTATCTGTCTTTATTTTTAATTTCTTTGATACTCTTGTTCCTTTTTTCAATTTTTCTCTTTTTATTTTTTCTGCATTTTTCTCTTTATTTTCCGTTCTGTATTTTTCTTTTCTTTTCTCTGTTATTCTTCCTTTCTTCTCACTTTAGTGAACCTCTTAGTGTTGATAGAACCAAATGGATGTTTCTTTTCTCTCAGTTTGTCCTATCTGTTGTTCTGTAACGTTATTCATTATTTTGAGTTTATTTGCAGGTAAACGGGTCGTGTTTATGGGCGACGATACCTGGGAAAACCTCTTCCCTAAAAAGTTCTACCGCTCTCTGCCGTTCCCGTCCTTTAACGTCAAAGACCTGCACACGGTGGACAACGGCATCCTGCAGCACCTCTACACCACCAGTATGTCGGCTCCGTTTTGCTTCTGTTGAGTCTGTTAATGTTTGGATGCTCTCCTGTCTGCTGCATTACCCTCCATGCTTGTTTCTGCTGGTTTCTGCAGTGGTGGGGGACGACTGGGACGTGCTGGTGGCCCACTTCCTGGGAGTGGATCACTGCGGCCACCGGTTCGGACCCGACCACCCGGCCATGGCCGACAAGCTCACCCAGATGGACGGCGTCATCAGGTCGGTCAGCAGAACGCTGAAGCAGACGGAAGCTGCAGGGTTTGGATCATACGTGGTTCTCCTTCCAGGTCGGTGATGGAGCGCCTGCAGGACGACACCCTGCTGGTGGTGATGGGCGACCACGGCATGACCGACACCGGAGACCACGGAGGGGAAAGCCAGAAGGAGACGGACGCCGCGCTCTTCCTCTACAGCCCGTCCGCCATCTTCCCTGGACCTCCGACTGAGGTGGGAAAATAACCTGCAACATATTTACAGAGAAATGAATGAGAAGTGTGTGTTCAACAAGGAAATCCATAAATCAATGTATGGTTAAATAAAAATTAAAAATGGAACAAAAAATACAGAATATGACAAATTTATTAAATAAAAAAGGAAATTAATAAATAGGATAATTAATAGTGATAATGGTAAAATTATAAATGTTCATTTATGTCACACTGTAAGTTGAAACTTCTTTTTATTTTATGGATGAATTTTATGACACATTAATAATTTTATCCAGCCAAAATGTCTTTCTAATTTTGTCAGGATAGGTCTTCCATAGAGTCGAGCTGTAAATCTCAGAAAGATGAAAGATGTTTTTGTTTTTTTCCACAGGATGAGCCGGATGTCGTCCCACAGACTGATCTGGTTCCCACTCTGGCGCTGTTACTGGGAATCCCGATCCCGTTCAGCAGCGTGGGTCAGGTCCTCCTGCCTCTCTTCCCCCCACAGGAGCAAAATCAGGGTGCAGTTAGGCGCCTCAGCCAGCTGGAGGCGCTGTGGATCAACACAAAACAGGTGCTGCCTTCAGGCTTTACAGCAGAAACTAACAATTATTCTGACGATAAACCGTCACATTCTGCAGATTTTTCATTTAATCCTTTTTAGCGTTATTTTACATTATTTAAAAATGCAAATAAAGAAATAATCAAGTCCCTTTTTACAGGAGAAAATCAACATTTATTTCCTATAATGCTACTAAATACCATTTTGACTTATTTCTGATTCACTGATCAAAACTGGGTAGCAAAATTGGATTAATGGGAGATTTTTTTTTTTTTTACAGAATTTGATCCAGATGGATTTTTGTGTTAAATGTAAATATTTTTTGTAGAGTTTTGATTAAATTTCTCAGTATTTTATTTCAGCAAATGGTCTATTGGTATACTCGTCTGTTTTCTCCAGATAATAATTAATCGATTACCAAATTAGTTGATGGTTATTTCAATGATTAATTGTTTCAGCCCTACAAGCTTTTTACTCAAAAACCACCTTTCTTACTAACTTTCATTCTCTCTCTCTCTCTCTCTGTCTCTCTCTCCTCTGTCTCTCTCTCTCTCTCTCTCTCTCTCCTCCTGCAGGTCCACCGTTTCCTGCAGACCTACTCGTCTCTGTCCAGTGACATTCCTCCAGAGAGTCTCTCTGAGTTGAAACTCCTTTTCTCCCGTCTCTCCTCTGATTACCTCGGCTCGGTCGGCGCCGGCCTGCCGCCGTCGCCTCACCTGTCCTCGTCCCTGCAGGCCTACCTGACCTCCGTCAGGGACACCTGTCGAGCCACGTGGGCCAGATTCAACCCGGCCAAGATGGCGGCCGGTCTGGCCGTCCTCACGTTCGCCTGCTTGGCGTGTTTCGTGATGTCGGAGCTCTCCGCCGTTCTGACAGAGGAGAAGCGTTTGGGACTGAAGGCTCCAGTTGCCGCAGCGATAACCATTGGGGTTATCGCTGCGGCTGCTGTTCAGCTGGTTGCCCGCGGTTACGTGGAGGCAGTGTGGTGTCTGGCGGCCGGCGCCTTCGCCTCGGAGGCGCTCTTCCTGTGGAGGGCTTGGCGCCTGAACCGGCCGGCCGTTTTAAAGAACGGAGCCAAAGTGTCGAAGCTGTCGGCGCGCCGCCTGCTGGCGCCGTCCCTCGCCGTGCCGCTGCTCCGCTGCGCCTCGCTGCTCTCCGACAGCTACGTCATCTACGAAGGCCGGGTCGTGACCTTTCTCCTGCTCTCTCTGGCGCTCTACGTTCCCGTGCGCCTCAACTGGGACGGCCATCTTGTCCCTCTGACCCCTGACCCCCTGAAGTCGGCGGGGCTGCTGCCCTCGCCGGCGTTGACCCTGGCCGCCGTGAGGAAGGAGAGCGGCTCTCTGATTGGCTGCCTGGGCGGCCTGGTGCTGTGCGCCTGCGTCTCGCTGTCGTTCCACGGCTGCAGGGAGGAGCAGGGCGGCTGCACGCCGTCGCCGTTCCTCTCCCCGCTGTCCCGCCTCCAGGACAGCCAGCTGAAGAACCTCTACTACATCCTGTCCGTCGTCTCGCTGGGCGTCTCCGCCTACCTGCTGCGGCTCTGGCTGTGTCACTACGGCAACCTGAACTCGTCTGGCGGGACGGCGTTCGCCGCGCGCTGGGTCCTGCCGCTGCTGTGCGTCTGCGCCGGCCTCCATTGGGCCGTCAGTGCCACGCGGGAGGACGGCTTCAGGAAGCTGGCGGAGCTGATCCGCGTGGCGCAGCTCGCCCTGCCCAGAGCCGCCTTCGCCCTGCTGGGCCTCGGACTCTGCCTGATCTGGGCCGACCCGCTCACCGTGTTCCTGAAGACCCGAGCCGCCGCGTCGGCCAGAAGCCCCGCCCTCCCGCCGCGCTACCGAGCCAGCACCGGCATCAGCCCGCAAGCCGAGCTGCGCCACCTGATCCCGCAGATCTACCAGCACATGCGGCGCTCGCTGGAGGACGGGGAGACGGGCGGCGGCGGCGAGGAGGACGGGCGTCCCGCCGTGGAGGCGTACGGCCTGGGGACGGTGTACTCCGCCCCGCTGCTGCTGCTCTGCGGCCTGCTGGGCGTCGGGCTGCTGCTGCTGCACCCGGAGGGCATGGCGCTGGCCTTCCTGCTGCTGCTGCTGGAGATGGCGGCGCTGCTGCACATCCACGCCGCCGCCGCCAACCTCCGCAGGTCACCTGCAGCCAAAACAGGCAGGAAGTCGACCCGACGTAAAACTCTAAATATTAAATATTTCTTCTGCGTGGTGACGGTGAAATCTTCCCTCATCCAGGAGTTTTCAGCGTCGCCTGGACTCCAGTGGTTCTCTGGTCACTGGCCGCCTCCCAGTTCTTCCACTCCACTGGTCACCTGCCCACCTTCCCTTCCATCCAGTGGGGCGCCGCCTTTGTGGGGTTTCCAGATGGACACAGTGGCACCGTTCTGCCCGCCTGCCTGGTCACCCTCAACACGTTTGCCTCACACATTTTATTCGCAGGTGAAGATAATATTTTAAACACCATATGTTAAAAAAACAACAACTATTTTTCATGAAACAATGAAATATTATTTATTCTCCTGTTTTTATAAACATCTAACATATTTTCTAGTGGCATTAAAGTGAGTAAACTCTGACGTTGTCGTCTCCAGTGGGTTGTCCTCTGCTGCTGTTCTGGCCTCTGGTGCGGGAGGTCAGGGGCAGCAGGGGGGTGAAAGGTCACGGCGAAGAAGGCGAAGACGCCGTGATGGAAATGCGGCTGAGAGAGAAACCGCAGCAGTTCAGCGCCGCCCTGCTGCAGCTGTCAACGCGATACCTCTTCATTCTGGGAGCTCAGGTGGGTTCAAACCGTCAGTCTGGTTCTACTGGGTCAGGAGGTTCAGAGCCACTGGGAAAAAAATCTGACTCCAATCTCTGTTTCTGTCAGTTTTGGCATTTTTGTTTTTTTCTTCAGAATTTTGTCATTTGTTTCTAAGAATTCTTTTTTTTATTATTCAATGTCAAAATTTTGACTTTCTAAAAATTCAGATTCCCTTTAATCTCAGAATATTCAATTTAATCTGAATTTTCAGAATTTTGACTTTTGTTCTATAAATTTTGACTCTTCCTGGAATTCTGACTTTAATCTTCTACAATTTTATAATTTAAGTTAAAGTACTTTTCCCCCATTTTTTAGTGGCACTAATCTTCTTCCATACGTCCATATTTCTTTAAGTTGTTTCTCTTTCTTTCTCAGGTGTTTTCTTCAGTCTGTGCTGCTGCTATTCTCAGGAGACACCTAATGGTGTGGAAAGTCTTTGCACCCAAGTAAGTATCTGAATGCATTTTCCACCTGAAAACTTTTTGATCTTAAAGTTTTTCTTGGTTTTAACATATTTTAGAGCTAAAATTTGCCTCTAAAGTCTGTTTTATTTCTCAGGCTGCTGTTTGAGGCGTCTGGCTTCGTGGTGAGCTGCTGCTTCCTGTTGATTGGAGTCACCTTGGTGCTCAGGGTCGACGTCGCTGTGGGTCGCTGGTTTAAAAGACTCATCCCTGACGCCTCCAGGTAGCAACGCCGCCGCCGCCGCCATGTTGCACAAATACATCCAAAACTGTGACGGACTTCTCCATAAACACGTCTGTGAAAAACTCTGACTTCAGGACCAGATTGTTGGGCTTTTCCTACAAGCTGCCTCACTAAAGGCGAAGTCCTCCCAGCTTGAGCTGGCCGTTAATGAATGTTAGTTCTGTTTTGGACGAATCTACGGAAGAAAAACTGCTTCAAAACTCATGGTGCCAACTCTGGGCTCACTCAGTTCTGGTCACAGGATCACTTCCAACCCAGCACAGAAAGGAATGTCATTACTTTGAACTTTTAATCATGGATCTGATCATTCAGCCTTATGGAAGACTGATCATGCCAAAGCTGGAAATAGATACATAATTAAATAAATGGTTTTATAAGTTCATTAAACTGCCTAACATTGTCTCCAAAAAATACAAATTGTCCAAACTTATTTGATTGCAATGTGGCATAAATTATTGCTATTATTAATTTTACAATTTACTTCCAATGGGTTTCCTTTTTTTGCATAATTTTTTCATATGCTGTATTTATTGGGTATTTTAAAATGTTTATTTTACCAACATCCTCTAATAATTCCTCTTTGCATTTTCTCCCTTTTTGTTTTACAATATTTGGCACTTTAATTACTTTATTTGCATATTTTCGATTTTGGCAGGATTAGTCCTCCATATATGCGTGCAAAAGCACAAATTAATGGTGGTAAATTAACATTAAATAAATTTTTTGCACCAGAAGTTGTATTTGTGTGTTTTTTCCTCCCAGAATGTGAACCTGTAACCTGAACTGACTGAGTTAAACCTCCGGCCATTAAAACACATTTTTATCGTCTGCTGAAGGGATTTCTTATTGGTTTTTTATTATATTTACTATTTTTCAGAACTAATAACCAGCCAGTCTGACCTGAATGTTTGTAAATTAATAATTATTTTTTACATTTTTTTTGGTTCTAATGTAATTTCGTTTGCAGGAATCGTTCAGTCGGTTTGTTTCTGTTGATCGGGTTCAAGCTCAGGTTGATGACATCACTACAGGGGATGTTTCTGATTGGTTGTGAGACGACGGGACATTTTTGTTATTTATAAATCTGATTGTGTTCGATATGAATATCTGGTTAACGGGTGATGATTTTACATAGTGTAAAAACTAATAAAGCTTTTCTACATCTTTTATTGGCTTCAGTGTGTTTTACACTCTGCCTGTACGGAGGGCTGACTTTGACAAAATTTGAAATATTTTTTGTCACAAAAACTTATACTTTGGATGCAATTTTTTGACATTATAATCACTTTATCAAATCATTTAATTCTATATTTACTGCTACTTTTAGCAGCATCAGTCTTCCATAGGACCTATGTTTTAAAATGCGTTTTCTGTTCCAGTTGATCTGAACCATCCCATAATTTCTCTCACTGGATGTTTGTCTGGTTGAACTTCCACTGCAGTCTAACAAGTTTTCTTTCTGGATTTTTTTTGTTATATTGTCATTGTTTCCCTGGAAACCACCATATTTAACCGAGACAGAAGCAATAAAGTTCAAATACTTTCAGTTTTCATTTTTTCTGTTTCAAAACTTTTTGTTCCAGTTTCAAATCTTTATTTTCAGTTTTAAATTTGTTCTCAGTTTTTTTGAGTTTCAAAGTATTTTTTCAGTTAAAATTTTTTCCCCACTTTAATTGAACAAATTTTATGGCCCCAATTTAGTTCCATACGAGAATCTACGGAAGACATTCAGTTTTAAAGTCAATCACAAGCTGTCTATTTGAAGTCCCTTTGTTATTAACAAAGTTATTTTCTTTTTTACCATCAGATGTTAATTGGTCCTGAAGCCAAATCGTTCGTGACTCATTGGGATGTTTCTCCTGGTTCGGAACCAGAACCGGGTCGCAGGAAGGAGAGACTTAATAAACCATGAATGTCAGAGATGAAACTCACCAGATTTTCTCAGCATGTCGGTGATTTGCCGCCATGATGGACGCATTATGAACACCCGGCACCTCACAGCCGTCATCATTTAGACACTAATTCCCCAAATTCACGCATAATCAAACAAATTAGCCTTTATGCTAATTTCTGATGACTCCATTATGCTAAAAGCCGGGCTGGAGTGACACTCATAATTGCAGCAGAGATATTATTGCTGAACAACTCAGTAATGGATACTAACGCTTCTTCTGCTGAGTGGCTTCGCAGGAGTAAATAAACGCTGATGTGTTTTCACTGATGAACTGCTGAGACTCTGATGCGTTCAAAGACCGTAGGAAAACGTAGCCAGCTGCTTCTGAGCAGCTTTACTGTTAATGTTTTTTAAAATGGCTCATGTTTTACGTCAATGTTTCCCTGCCTGTTTTCTCCTTTTGCCTTTTTATTTAGATTTATTTTTTTTATTATTTCATCAGTTTCCTCTTTTCTTTAAAAGAAAATAATGAGGAAAAAAATTCTAAATGAAATATTAGAGGAGAAAATAAATCAATATATTGTTAAAGAAAGAGTCAGGAAATAAAAATAAATGAAGAAAAATAAAACAAGACAAAAATATTTTTCAAAAGTCAAAATATAGAAACTGAGAAAAAAGTAAATGGCCAAACATAAGGAAGCTAATTACTAAAACGAAAAGATTGGAAATAAAATAGAAAAATAATCAAGATAGTCTTAACATTGTTTAAAACAACACAATTGTTAGTTTGCCACACTGTACACTCAAATTAGTTGGAAAATGTCTTACGTTTTACAATATCTGTCACTTTAATAACCTCATCAAACCATTTATTTATTTCTATATTTAGTGCTAATTTTGGCAGGATTATTCCGCCATAGCCACCATTTGAAATATTCATAATTCCCGTGTCAGAAAGTCAAAACCCAAATCAAAAAATACAAGAAGATGTAAAACAAAGCAACATTACGACACTTTCCTCCCTCCGTACTTTACATTTGCTACTTTACAGTGGACTTTGAAGGCCAGTGAATCGGAACCAAAAGCCCACCTGTCTGTTTCTTGACTCCGGCGTTGACAGAAGCGTGACGTTTGCGAGCGGATCACGGTGATCGATGGATCCGGAGCGGCTGCAGAATAATTGCATATTTTAGAGCCTTGGGATGAATTATCCAGCGCCGATCTGTCATCACCGCGCTCAGAGTCAGAGCTTCATTTGGAGTGAGGGATGTTGCTCTGCAGTCGCATTTACAGCTGCAGGGGTCATGAATTATTACAGCGGACATGAGAACATGAAATCAACTCAGAACCAAAACCAAGGTGACTTCCTCCCGTCACACCTCCACCTTCTGGTGACACTTTTGTTCTTAATTAAAGATCAGATTCAGAAATTAGCTCACAACAATCATATCAAAATGAATTCAAAGTTTTAAAACACCTTAAAGTTTCATTTTGGGGTCAAAAATTCAAAGTTTGAATGTTTACCTTCAATCCAATATGGCCGCCAGTCGTATGAAACAGTGAAAGGTGCAGAAATAATTTTTTTGTGCTGCTTCCAAAATGAATCAATACTTGAAGCAGGAATATTTTCTATTTTAGATTAGAATAAAGTTCCCATGGTGCATATTCTGGACTGAACACAAACTTTAGTTCATTAGATTTTTATTGTAATGAAGGAAAGTTAAAGTTTCTTACAGATTACAATCTGAAAAGTGTGGCTTGCATGTGTGTTTTCCCCCGTTTGCTGTGATACTTCTAAATGAAGTTCAGTTGTAGTTTTGCAACTTTTCTTCAAAGGTGACATACATTTATAAATGTATACGCTATGGAACAAAAATGGTGCCATAAAGTTTGTTTTGCAGTTTTGAACTTTTCTTCAGTTTCAAAATATTTTTTTAGTCTTAAAATTATTTTTTCAATTACAAAATTATTTTTCAGGTTCATAATTACGTCTCAGTTTTAAAATTAGTTTTCTGTTGAATTTTTTTTTTTTCTGGTTTCAGATTTCAGTTTCACCTTCTACATTATTTTACAGTTTTTAACATTTTTTCAGTGTAATTTCTTTTAACAAACTTTTTGGCACCAATTTAGCTCCATATATGTAAAGCTAGTATGCACAAAGTTGCTCAGGTCCTGAACATGAAAACATTTAGAAAAAAAAAAATCACTATTTTTCTTAAATTTACATTGATAAACTTGTTCGTGGATTTTGAAGTTGCAATATGATAAAATGCTGATAAAAACAAGTTTGGATCAATTTGTCAAAATTGCTTCTCACGGAAACGCCGAGCCAGGAGCTCTTTGTGAAAAAGTAAATAAAAAGCTCTTTGGTTTTTCTCCAGGCTCTGATTCCCAGATGAACTCCTGGATGTTTGTGTGTTTTTGTCGAGCCGATGACACGAATCCCGCACAGATTTGTTGAACTTAAGCAGGGAAACGATCTCTAGAAAAATAAAACAAGTTTAGTTAAAGAAATAGCTTAAAAATCAATGAGAACTAAAATCGGTGAAAATCAACACCGCAAAGGTCAAAGGTGAAAAGTTCAGACAATAGCAAGACGTCATCCTGACCCAAGAGATGAAACTCTAGTCTGAACATTTTCAAGGTGTTTTTTGTAACTTTCTCACCTTTCAGAGTTTCAAACTTTTCTCCATTAGTTATTTTTATTCCCACCAACATTCATGAGAACCGATGTGTAAAATCAGACGCTAACCTGATTGGTTCCTAAGGAACCTTAATGTTCATTTCTCTGGTAAAGTTGGAGAACGAGTAATGTTTCATTTGAAGTAAATTAAATCTCGCCGCGTATATCAATACAAAGTACCTTCATATTTTCCAATTCCAACGTCCGCCGCCTCCGTCTCTCCCATTCGCTGTAATCACATTCTGGGTTTTGTTGTCCTCATCACGGCGGCGGCGGCGATGATGATTGCTGAGCGTTCACCACCGCCATGATCATCAACGCTTACACCTGATTGGATTTTAAACTCGTTAGCTGTCATCTTTAGCAGGTTGTGATAAGGATCCTCGATCTTCTCAAATTCATTCCTACTTGACGCAGATTTGTTTTTATTTCCTCTTCTGACCAGAAGGTAGTTTGTTTGTTTTTTCCTCTAGTTTGTCGAGTCATTAGGAAGTACTGGAGAAGAAGGAACTTTATTCTTTACATTTTGACTTCAGCACCTCTTGTCACTTTAAATCCAAATAAGATGCTGCTTACTTGGATGCAGTTATGCAACCATGCATCTTAGAAAAGCAGAAGTGGCGTCTCCTGCACATCCTACAAGAAAGCAGCAAGTGGTTTCTGGATAGTAAGTCAACAACAAAACACTTGTCTTTCCCAGCAACCATTGTGAAGCAGCAAAACCAGTGGACTGGATCTCAGCTTGTGTTGCTAGGTAACGGTCGGAACTCTGCTGAGGTTGCTAGGAGACGGGCAGAACTCTGCTGGTGTTGCCAGGTAAAGAAGTTACACTCTTAAGGTTTGTAAAATGCTTCATTTTCCAGACACCTGGAAACATAAACTTACTGCCAAAAACTTTGGTGCCGCTCCAAAAGCAGGAAGTGTAGTACAGCGCGGGGCATTCTGGGTAAATACAACATGCTGGTCTAGCGCCAGCAGGAGAATTAGCTAGTGGTCTTTAGCCAAACACAAAAGAGAAATCCTGCAACCACCACTCCATTTTTGTTTACATTTTGCAAAGGAAGTTGCGCTCAGAAGTTTTCATGTTGGTTCCTTCAGTAGTTCTTAGTGTGGCGCCCCCACAGGTGAGCAGGGGAACAAGTTTTTCAAAAGGTTTGGATAGTTTGACCCAGTGTAGTGTGAAAGTGAACCGGACCAGCTGAAAATGAACAAAAATCTGCCAGACTACCAAGTATGAAAACATATTTAAAACTTATTTTGAATAATAACAGTAACGTCATTAATTATAGAATAAAATAGGATATACTCATATGGTTATTTGTTCACAAGCTATTCCATCCAAAGTGGCAAATATAAAATAAAAAGTCAAAAACATGAGCAGGCTTAAACGCATCAAGCTGCATGTATGTTGGCGCAGTCACATTTAATAAGTATTCCAACTTTTCACTACTTTTCCTTTATGAATGTTTTAGAAACATACCTTATTTTATTGTAACATGTCTTTCATTATTTTTATTATGACTAGCCGTAAGTGAAAACATACCTGTCCATCAGCTGGCTAACGATCAACCGCCGGCTCGGCCCGGGCCGCCATTTTGTTTTCAAACATGCTTCGAGTTAGTTCCCGGCGGGGAGAGGAGACACACACCGGCGAGGAAATACGATGAGAGCAGGAAGAGGGAGGCATTTATGAGGTAAGGAACATCAGAGCGGGCTTGCTTGAGCTCTCGTTAACATCAAAACAAAAGCGAAGGGTGTGTATTTGATGTGGCGTCACGCAGAGCGGCCAGATTGAGTTCAAATGGATATTAACGGTGCAGGAGGCGGCCGGTCACCGTGGGGAAACAGAGTCCGTGACGTTCCCACTGCACTCTGCTGCTTCACAAACAGACAAAAACCCAATAACAGCCACAAATCTCCAGGTTTAATGAAGGTTGAACTGTTTATTTACTCCTTTATTGCTTCTGTGTATTGAATTGGAGGAAAGAGACGCAGGACCATCTGCTGCTGCAGCCGGAGTTTCCCTCCAAGAAAATCACTGAGGTCACTGCAGGGCTTGATGTTCAGGCCTCTGATGGTGAGTCGAGGCTGTTTTAAATAGATAAAACGGACTAAATTTACATCAAAAATCAAAATGAGAAATTCTGAGATAAATCTAAATTTTTATTAGAAAAAAATCAGGAAATTTGGGTTTCAAAAGTCAGAATTTTGCTTGAAAACAAAACAAGAAATTATGAGTTTAATCTTAGAAATATTCTAGAAAAACATGGAAAAAATCCTAAATTTTGCTAGAAAGAGCTCAGAAATGTGAGATTAATCTCCGAAAATGTCTAGAAAATACTTTAAAGTTTAAAAAGGTAGAAATTTTATAGAAGAACCAAAGGAGCTGGCAAAATAAAACATTTTTAGAGAAAAATATCTAAATTCATTTAGATATTTAAATAATATCTATTCTGAAATTTTCTGTTTCAAAATAGGAAAAAATTCCACTTTTTCTAGAATTTGTTTTTCTAAAACTTTATTAAAAAAATTTTCTCAAAAATTTCTGAGTTTAATCTAAAAAGTTTTTTCTCAGAAATTTTACTGTTGAAGTTCAAAATGTTCGGAGTCTTTCTGGTGATAAATGAGATAAAAATCATCCGGATAGTTTAATATCTTGTGGGAAAGACAAAGTAACAACAACAAATTTTGAGATTGATCTCCGAAATCTTCTAGATAAACTAGGAAAAGTCAAACTTTTCCACTTTGAGGCTCGGATGGTATTTTTGGGCTGAAATGTTGGGATTTGGTTGTTATTTGCTTCTGTGTGAAGGTTTCCTTATATAACTGGTTTAGCTCGGTCGCACCATTAGATCCTGTTTGATCTGCGTTTCGGGTTTTTTCCATGTAGGTGGTGAAAACCCGGCTGGGCCGTCAAACGGACAAATCTGAGGCCCAGTAAAGTGAAAAATGCAGCTGCAGCCGCCCACGTTGTTCAGATTCAGAACAATGGAGACGGAGGTGGAAGCTAACTGCTTTTTAATCTTCCAAAAACTGTTTGAAACCCACATAAAGCCTGAAAATCTCCCCGCTGTCTCCTTAGATTAAACAGTCTCTGGATTTCAGCTTTTATTTCATTAGGAAATCTGCATGTTTTCAAAATGACTCTGAAAAGGCTGGTCGGAGTTCAGGGGGTCCAAAACGTGGTGCAGGGGCCATTTGGCGCCGTTTCAGGTTGCCAACCAAGAGAGATTGACTATTTGGTCCTCATTAAAATGAAACATTCGGTCACAAAGCCACGACACTGAGCAGATTGTAGAAAAATCTCTTTAAATGATTGGTTCTCAGAGACGGACCAACCCGTCCTCACATATCAGTTAATCAGGACCTGAAGTTTAACACGCTCATTTCAGTTGGATTATTACGTAATATTTAATACAATAAAAAATTTAAGACAAGTAATTACTTTTTTTTTTTTTTACAGACAAAATTCCAAGAAAATGTTTTCAGTTTTGAAAAAAATTTTTTTTCAGTTTTTAGTTAATTTTTTTCGATATCAAATTATTTCTCTGTTTTAATTTTATTTTTTATAAAATTTTTTCCCTCTTTCAGATATTTCTTTTAGTTTAAAACTGTTTCAAAGTATTACAAGTATATTTTTTAGTTTCATATATTTATTCTTTTCAGAATTATTTTTAGTTTCAAGTTTCACTAATGTTTTTTGAGTTTCAAATCCTTTTTTGTCTCAAAATTATTTTTTCAGTTTCAGCATTTATTTTTTTTTTTTTAGATCCAACTTTTTGGCTCTACTTTAGCTCCATAGAACATCTTAAAACTGAAACATTGCTGCAGCCCAGTGAGACGGAGCATCTGCATCACTGCATCTCCACGGCGCTCAATCGTGTTTCCACACAGCAACATGTCTACCAGTTTGTTGCTAACGTTGCGTTGTTCCCCTGACGTTGCATTGCTCCCCTGACGTTGCGTTGCTCCCCTGACGTTGCATTGCTCCACTGACGTCTCCTGTAAACGTTTCCGTTGCGTTTCACCTTAAGGCTTAAAGTTTCTGACTGACACGTTCAGATCCCGACATATTGGAGGCAGAAATTTGTCATTTGGCCCCGTGACCCCGCCGTCACCCCGCCGTGACCCCTCACCGCTTCATCGTTTTCCCACCGACAAAACGCTGCAGCGCCGACGGCCTTTTGGGTCCGACCCGCCGCCACCTTTTTAATCTAAACTCAGTGAAAGGTCAGAGGTCAAACTCTTTTCATAGATGTGTTCCTACTTGTTCCTTTCAAAATAAACCTCGCCTCCTGCTGCTGTAGGACTAAAAGAGAGGCTTGTTCTCACGTAGAAACGAAGTGTTGGAGCTCAGACTTTGTTTAAACCGCAGGCGCAGTGTGTTTATGGGTCGGTTAAAAGGTTCCTGTCCGACTGACGGGTCTGTCAAATAAACAGCAGGACAAGTGGTGCCGCTTGTTTCTTCTTCCCCATAAAAGTCAAACATGTCCCCATCATATTCCGCGCTACCAGCATGGGTCACTGTTAGTCTAACACGTTTAACCTTTATCTTAATTGTCGCTCACTGAACATATTTCCTGGAAGAAAAGGAGCTCAGAGCGCCAGCAGAAACTGTTCACCCCCTTTGGACGTTTTACTGCGTTTAAAATCAACCATGAGATGAAAAATTTGGCTTTTCAGACCAAAAAAAAATACAAAAAATAGACCATATAATTTCAAAATAAAATGTGATTTCTTTCAAATAATGACAGTGAAATAAAAATGGTTAGGATAAAATAAGTGACTGCATAAATGTTATTTTTAGGAAATCAAAAGTTAGACAGAATAAAGGGGAAAATTGCCGCGCTCACGTTTCCATTTGGGTCTAAATTGCTTCTAAAATCAACTTCAACAATAAGGTCGTGTTTTTCAGTGTCTGAAAACTGAGCCATTTCAAAAACTTTCCATTTATTCATTTGCAGTTGACGGCGCTGAGCTGTTACCTAGCAACGCCAGCAGAGTTCCACCCGTTACCTAGCAACGCCAGCAGAGTTCCACCCGTTACCTAGCAACGCCAGCAGAGTTCCACCCGTTACCTAGCAACGCCAGCAGAGTTCCACCCGTTACCTAGCAACGCCAGCAGAGTTCCACCCGTTACCTAGCAACGCCAGCAGAGTTCCACCCGTTACCTAGCAACGTCAGCAGAGTTCCACCCGTTACCTAGCAACCCAAGTGGAGCTCGAGGTTAGCTACACTTTAAAGAGGTTAATATTGATGTATGATGGAGTGTTAGTGCTAAGAAATAAAAAATGTTACAATTATTTTCTCATGATATGAACATTCTCAAAATATTATGAATGTATTCAAAGTTTACGTTTCTAATTTTTTACTTTATTCTCATAATATTACTTTTTAAAGTTATTTTTCTTACTGTGGCCTTAATACTCTGTCTAACTTATGCAATCACTTTATTAAATATTTGTGTCTCATTGTCATTATTTTGTAGAAATCAGTTTTCACTTTTGTAGTAGCAATAAAAATATACTTTTTATAAGCACTGTAAATTATAAAGAGCTGCGGGGAAAATGTTTTTTTTTTTTAATATCTGCATGCAAAAGATTTATTTTGTTGTTTTGAACGAGAGAATAAAATAATATTGCAGCTAATATTGTGTTAATTTTGTGAATTATAGTTTATGTTAGCTAAAAACAAGGAAAAGCTTCCATCAGAAAAACCAATTTAAATGTTGGAATAAAATATAAAGCAGGAAGGTGAGAAGTAAGAGGCAGTAAATGTTGCTATTTTCCTCTGAGATGTTTGTTTTAATGTCAGCGCTGCTTCTTGGAAAGCTCTCTGCTCGGCCTAACGAGTCGTAATCACGCCTTGTGATTGTGTGATTGCTGGCGATGTTGACGTTGTTGCTGCTGCCACCTTCCTCTCTGCTCTCCTTCCAGAGCGGCTCTAAATATAGAGGCAGCAGTCGGAGGTAATGGGATGATGAATGGACGCAGCCAGGCCTAATTTCATGGGGCAGAAAATCACCAGAGGAACAAAGAAAAAAGCTAAACTTTAGAGGCTGTAATTATTATCCCCGGGGAAAAATCGGTCCCAAACTACGCCGCAGGAAATACGACTCGTGATAAAGCACCGTGTTGTACATGCTAAGGCTTGTGGGTATTCATGCGCTTTGACCTGAGGGATGTTTTCCATTCGTATGATTTCATCCCATTCGTCTTCTAAAAAGGCCGCGGACTTTTGGCCGCTAACAGCTGTTTGCTTTATTACAGCTGCAGGGATTTATCCCGTAATGTTTTATGTTAATAACAATGTTGAATGATTTACTGCAGCGCAGAGAAAGCTGCTCCATAAATTTATCGGCTCGCTTAGTAAAATATTTTCATTTCAGAGTCTGAGTTCAGAGGAGAAGGAGAGCTGGTTGATGGTTTTGGCTCTGCAGGATGAGTCTAAAGTTTAATGTGTTTTCACACCTGATGGTTCGGAGATTTGGTTCGAATCAAAGTCGCAACATTTGTTACATTTTTAGCTGCTGCGGTTCTCTTTCACGCTGCACTGTATAAAATAAGCCAAACTAAATAAAAAACCTGTTCCCCTCCTCACCTGTGGGGGCGCTGCACCAAGAATCACTGAAGGAAACAACGTGAAAACCTCTGAAGAAGACGCTGAGCGCAGCTTCCTGTTTTATAAAATGTAATCAGAATGTAGCGGCGTCAGATTTTAATTAATTTTTGGGTTTTTCATAAAGCTAACAGTTTCAGTGTGACCTCACACGAGATCTAAATGACTAAATATTTAGCTAGCTTCAAATATTTAGCTTAAAGCTAAATATTTCATTTGGAACTAAATATTTAATTTGATAATTAACTAAATATTCAGCACTTAATTAAATATTTATCTCAGTGCTGGTTTGAAATATTTAGTTTGAAGCTAAATACAATCTACTTATCTAAACGTTGGAGCTAAATATGTAGTTTGCTATCAGCTAAATATTTATCTTCCTAACTAAATACCCAGACATTTAGTTTGCTAACTACCTAAATATTTAGTTTGGATCTAAATATTCTTCACGTTGAAACTGTTATTTATAATTAAATGAACAACATAGTGAAAAGATTTCCTCTTTGATAAATGAATCCCATTTTTCTTTTTAGAAATAAATAATTAAAATTATTATTGATGTATTTTGATTATGCAGCAAAAATAAATGCCTCTTCCTGGCAGTTGCAGTTGTCTTGAGAGGAATTGTTGATTTTTGTCAATTTTACATCTAAATTACTGAACCTGATTCCTGCATGATGCTCCTGCTGTGCCTGTTTTCACCAGCAGAGGGCGCAGCTGTGGCTTTTATCCGAGTTTTCAGCCTCATCTTTGGGTTCCTCCGGTCCAGGAATATCTACCTTCTCCCGAATAGGTCTGGGAATGCTGCTTGGCTCCTGGAGTAAATATGAAAATAAAGCTGGACCCAGGAAAGCCCTAATTAGTCCGTCACTCCAAACTAACACTTCAGCCCGCTCCAGATCCCGGCCCGGCCCGCAGCATTTTCCCCCGCTGTCAGAGCTGGTCATGAGTGTCAGATTTAATCTGGTGCAGGGGTCGAGCGGGGCCCGGGGTGCTGGGAGAAACCCATCATTTTCATTTTGTTTGTGTGTGTGTGTGTGTGTGTGTGTGATGGATACAAGAGATAGAGGAAAAGATCGGGCCTCTGAGAAGGAAACAGCCTGACAAATTCAATAAAACAATCTGAGCAGCGCCTGCTGAACGTTCTGCTTCGCTTTGCCTCTCAGAATAAATATGAGTCGTCTGAACGCAGGGCTTTACTGTTGGGTGTAATTGTCTCATTTTTTCCTGAAGCGGCGGTTTTCCTCCGTTGTTTGGCAGAGTGAATCCAATTACAGGTGTCGCCATCGCTCACGGTGGCGGGCGGAGAGGATGATGCGGCGATCTGGACGATTGATCGGCTGTTTGCGGCGGTGATCGCATTGATTAGCCATGAAATGTGCCGGGCAGCAGCTGACATCGCTCAAATACCAATGAGAGGGGAGGTTCAGCTGGGGAGGGAGGAGGAAGAGGCGAGGGGAGGGAGAGGAAATCAAAGATGTCCGCCTTTCCTGTTGGGAGAGGAAGAGAAGGAAAATAACTTATAGGAAAACAAGTAGGATGAGTTTAGGAACATCCATCCATCATTTATTGTCCTGTTGTGGTTTTTAGAAGATGAATCTTTGACTAGGTCACCTAGAAATCTTTGGGTTGTTTGTGTCTCTAAATGTTTCTCAGCTGGAGCAACGTGACTCAGAGGAAAGTGAGTTTCACTCGCCGTGTTTCTCATTTCCTTTATGACCCGCGTACCGTCAGTGGGGCTGGTTTTAGTCATAATTACTTATTATTTTACAGGACAGAATGCAGTAATTGGATCCCAGTTTGAGGTTTTCCTCACATTCCTGCTTAATCCCGTCATGTTCCAGTGTTTTCCTTGCTAACAAGGTTCCAACCTGAGCCTTCACTCTGCACTGCAGGAGTCCAAATTACCTTATAAAAGGACCTACACATAGAGCTGGACAGTTTTCTGTTCTTGTCCCAAACCGAAATGTACAGGAGACGATTAGGGCCACTGGAAAAAATGTCACTGTCACGTTCAGTCCAGTTCAGTCCGGTTCAGTTCAGTCCAGTCTGGTTCAGTCCAGTTCAGTCCGGTTCAGTCCAGTCCAGTCCAGTCCAGTCCAGTCCAGTTCAGTCCAGTCCGGTTTGGTTCAGTTCGATTCAGTCCAGTCCAGTTCAGTCCAGTCCAGTCCAGTCCAGTCCAGTCCAGTTCAGTCCAGTCCAGTCCAGTTCAGTCCAGTCCAGTCCAGTCCAGTCCAGTCCAGTTCAGTCCAGTCCAGTTCAGTGTTTACTACAACGTGGCGATGATGAATCGTTTTTCAGACTCTAAGTGGGATTACTTCCTGTCTCTGGAGCAGCTGGACTTCCCAGGTGTTGCTGTGGAAAAACCATCTGCTTCATTAACTGGGAGTTGTTCCAGTCTCCGCTCGCTCTCCCAGTTTCATAAATAAGACTGGGCGCTGCGCTGCAGACGGGCTTCATGGCCCAACATCGATTAGCGCCAGTTCAAGGTGGGCAGAACGTTACAGGTGCTGCAGATGAAACCTTTGAATGGAAAATAAATTGAAGCTTTTGCTATTATCCAGAAAGTTTTATTTTAATTAATTTTAAATCCACAAGGACTTTTCTGTCCTGGCTGGAAATGAGGTTTTTGGAAATAAAACACAAAGACATGAAATGATCTTTGAGAAGCAAATAATTAAAAAGTTAATGATGTTTAGAGGAGAAAAGGAGCCACTTTAAAGTTTTTACAGCGCTAATGAAGACGGGAAAACCCGGAGGAGAAACGGTCAGGCCAGGTCAACGGCACCAGACTGGGAATACTGGTTCCCAGTCTGATTTACTGGAATATTCCAGATTAACTGTCCAGATTAAAGGTGGAAACCTGAAATGTTTTCATGGAGATTCAGGATGAAAAAAATTCAGAAAACCACAAAATGGAGAAAAAGAAAGATGAAAACATGAAGGTCAAACTGAAGGTCAATGGAGAGAATGTAGATGGATGGATGAACAGATGGATGGATGGATGGATCCACAGATGGATGGATGAACAGATGGATGGTTGGATGGATGGATGGTTGGATGGATGGATGGTTGGATGAACAGATGGTTGGATGGATGGTTGGATGAACAGATGGTTGGATGAACAGATGGATGGTTGGATGGATGGATGGTTGGATGAACAGATGGTTGGATGGATGGATGGATGGATGGTTGGATGAACAGATGGATGGTTGGATGGATGGATGAACAGATGGTTGGATGGATAGTTGGATGAACAGATGGTTGGATGGATAGTTGGATGAACAGATGGTTGGATGGATGGATGGTTGGATGAACAGATGGTTGGATGGATAGTTGGATGAACAGATGGATGGTTGGATGGATGGTTGGATGAACAGATGGATGGATGGATGGATGGTTGGATGAACAGATGGTTGGATGGATAGTTGGATGAACAGATGGATGGATGGTTGGATGAACAGATGGTTGGATGAACAGATGGATGGTTGGATGAACAGATGGTTGGATGAACAGATGGTTGGATGAACAGATGGTTGGATGGATGGTTGGATGGATGGTTGGATGAACAGATGGTTGGATGAACGGTTGGATGGTTGGATCCACCAGAATCCAGTTTAAAATCCCGTAACGATGAAAATCTGTTTTGTGATTATTTTTAATCTCCAAACTTTAGTTTCCACATTTTGACTGAAAGATTTTTTTGGGATTTTGACCAAAAATTAGAATTTTGAGAACAAAAGAAAGATTTTTTTTTTTTCTATCATTGGGCCCTAATGTTCCTCCGTAGCTCTGCCACCAGCGCTTGGCTAATGGCTAACGACGGCTCATTTTTAATGGCTCAACCAGCCGAGGTTCATGAAACAAAGAGATTTATTTCGACTCTCTCTGTGAGAAACATTTCTCTCTAATAAAGTCATTCTGCAAATTCAATTATTTTCCTTCCAGAAGTCAAACAGACGACATTTTCAAAGACATTTTACATGCAAATTACAGCAGATATCTACAACAAACACCAGCGCTGTAAATCTGTCACGCTTCATCACCAAGAAAAATGAAAAAGTGATTTGAAATAATGGATCTTGGCATGTTTAGTCTGTTTGCAGTGACACACGTTTCTATTTCAGCAGCTGATGGGCGATGAGCTTCTTTGATGATCAAAACAGAAATCAGAGCTCGTTAAGCCTGATGATCAGCCGCCATCTTGTTCCGTTTCATGCTAGTGATGATCAGCAGCTCCTCTCTGGGAATTTCAGGAGTTTATCAGAAGCACAGCATGTTACAGACAATCTGTATATTTTCACCAAACACTGAAGTATTTAAGTTTGAAATGTAGAGAATTTGCTAGAAAAAAAAGTCAGATATTTTGAGATTAATTTAAGAAATGTTCTAGAAAAAAACCTTGGAAAAGTCCAAAAAAATAGCTAGAAAAGACTCAGAGATTTTGTTTAAAGAAAATTTGGAAATTTCTGTTTAAAACGTCCAAAGTTTGCTTGGAATAAATCCAAAGATTTGAGATCAATCCCAGAAAGTTTTGAGAGAAAACTTGAAATTTCTGACCTGGAAAGTCAAATTTGCTGGAAGAAATTAACATCAGAAACTTTTGAGAAAACACAGAAATTTCTGAGCTGGAAAATCAAAAATTTGCTTGAAAAAGCTGAAACTTTTCTCGACTTCTGAAACTCAAATTTTTTAATAATCTAAAAATTATTGAGTTTTTTCCAGCAAATTTTTCTAGGGAAGATTATTAGGGCTATTGGAAAAAAAATATTTTTACTTTTTCCTCAAAATTCTGTCAAAAATCAAAATTTTCTCTTTTCAGTTAGAAATTTCCACGTTTTTGTCAAATTCACCTAAAAATGTCTGAATTTTTATAGCTAATTTTTGACTTTTTTCTGTTTTTCATAGATTCTAGTTTTGTTTTAATGAATTTGATGAGATGTTTTTGACAGAAATGTTTCTCTGTCCTCTGGCCCGATGCTCCGCTCTGCCATATGGGAATCGTGCTGCAGTCGTCTGCCTTCGCTCTGTGATGTAATTAGTAGCTTCTGCTGTCAGGATTGAGGCTCCTGTTTATCTTTGTCACAGATTGTCCATTAAACCGTCGTTAGTCGGCTACATTCTGCAGGACTTCGCCCCGTTTGCAGAGTTACGGCCAAATATTGCCGTATATCCTGTAATTGATGGCTCCGGTTTGGCCCAGCGGATCTGTTAGCAGCTTTTTCTGAGGTTAATGCAAACTTCAGAACCAGGAGGACACTGAGGGTCCGTCCACATGAAAGCAAGACGAGGCAGGACGTAAATCCTCGCTGCTCATCTGCTCTGAATCCGGAGCTTTTAGGATCCAATCAGAGCGGATCTGTGAGGCCGCCGTCCGGAGGTCGTTTTATGTTTGACTCTTTTCATTATTCATCATTCATCATTGAGGCTCGGACTGCGGCAGGACCGTAAATCTACGGATCACCGCGCAGGTTATCTGAGCCTAATGCTAACTTTGGCACGGCGCCATGTTGATGCTAGCATGCTGATGTTTATGGGACGCCTGTTTGTAGTTACACTGTCAAAAACCAACAGCAATAATTCAGATTATTTAGCCTGACATAAGAAAAAACGGGTTTCATTCATTCATTCATTTAGTAAATGTCACAGTTGTTGGCAGTGGCGGAGCTAGACTTTTATTTCTGGGGGGGCCAATGGGGGGCCAGGGCTATCTGTAAGGGGTCCACTGACTATGACAATGACAATACAGTAAAAGTACTTTCATTCACATACTATATATAAATAAAGACTCATGAAATGAGATTTGCTCATGTAATTTGCAGTTTATTATCAATGCATGCCACACAAAGCATAAGTGGACATTAACCTCTAAATGACACCATTGTAACAAGACAAGACTTACAATGAGAATGCAGTGTCACACAGTTCACAATTACAATATCTCAAAAAAGAAGGTTGTATGTTATGGAAACTGTTATTTAATAGATGCTACATGTGCATTTTATTTTCGAACTTAATGCAGCTATGACCAAATGTACTGACTCCTAAACTATCATTGGTACAAGTACCAGTCGGTGAAGACCCAAATCATGACGAGAAACACAAGACTTCTTCATGCACTCATAAAAGTAAAATCCTTCGGTTGTTGTGAGATGAAGCAAAATATGTTACAAAGTCATCCATGTTGAGGCCCCGTGCCCTCCTTGACTCTATGCTAAGTGTTCCAATGTGACTTAGCCTGGCATCAGCCATTGTTGTCCTTAGGTAACTTTTAATTAATTTTAAAGCAGAAAAGCTTCTCTCACAAGAAGCAGTACTAACTGGACTAACTACTGCAATCTTGCAAAGTCTGAATAATTCATGTAAAACCTCTTTATAAGGTTCAAGAAACAGAATAAAATCAAGCAAAGTAGAAGGTGTGCCTAAATCACTCTTTATTCTCTGATCAAGCAAACGCCTTATTTGGTGCACTTCATGTTTCAGGTCATCTAAATCTGACTCAAAGATATGTCCAAAAGCAATCAGAGGCTCCTCATTCAAGAAAGTTGCACTTTTGGGGTTTAGGGACTGCACTCCTTGCAGGGTGCCACTGGGTCCTTTTGGAAAAGCAAAAGGAGTGCTGGACACTGCTGAGAAGAGATCAGTGGTATCTCCTGCAATTGCCCCTTCTGGCTCATCATCATCCTGGTCAGGCAGAGCTTTCTGTGTTTTCAGACTCCTCCTTTGATGGAACTACGTTGTAAAAACAGTACATTAACATAATTGAACCAACAATTAAAGAAACACATTAGCAGAAGCCAGCAAGTAAAAATAACCTAAAACGGGGCAGGAATTTGACTGTTTCTGTAGATACTCTGACCTGGTGATGGTGGATTGGTGTTTGCCAGACTTTCTTTCTCGTGACTGTTCTCAGGACATGAGCTACCAGGACTGCTGATGTCAGAGCTGAACCCTGTTTGATCTGTGCCTGATTTGCTTCTTTTTATAAAGAAGCTGTCTATCCTGCCTCCCTGTCTTTTCATTCTCAACTGACCCTAGGAAAAAAAACAAGCCAGTCATGTTATGCCAAGTATCACTTCCTATTACTTAGTGTTAATAGATCCCCACTTCCAGTGTGTAGGTCAGGGGAAACAGACTGTGGCTGTATGTTCAGCATTCAAACTTCTCAGCTACTGGACCGACTAACCTGTTTTTGTTCATGATCATTATCGACTTTATTTATAAAGCACTTTAACAGCAGCCAGAGCTGAAATAAAGTGCTAAACATCAGCGATAAGATAAAATGAAACATAAAAGAAAATGACAAAGCTAAACACATAAGAATTTAAATAAATTAAACATTTCATGGAAAACATAATAAAGCAAAAAGAGTAACAGATTAAATTGTCACAAGTTCATGCCCTTTCCTAGGGGAAACGGAACCTCTAACAAAGTGTTGCCGTTTCATAGAAAATGTTTAGAAAAGAATTAGTAAAAATAGCAAATGTCAGTGGGGAACTTGTGTGGAGTTTTTTCACTCATTTTATAGTACAAGCTGGCTCCATTAGCATTACCTTTCACAGGTAAGAAAGAAAGAACACAATTTTATGAACAGAATTTCTTGACTTTGTGTAAACGACAGCTTCTGAGCCAATAAATATTTCCCATGTAATTATATTGGCCAGAAGTAACTACTCTGATTTTATTTTCTTAGTATAGCTAACATTTTTCATTCTGTATAGTTTTATTTAATGCGAGAGCTAATAAGAAATCGCTGTTAGAAAGAAAGAGCATTACAGACCAGAGGATTTTGGCAGGTCATATAATCAGGAATGTCGTGATCCATTCTGTCTGATAACACATGCACCACGTTGGATACTTTTTTTTTTACTTCCCGTATTTATCCTCCCGACATTGTTCAGGCAGACGTGAGTGGTAAACACACTGAAACACGTCAGCGTCTTTACAATACTTTTTGCTTCTGCGTGCATTACGAGTCTGACTGGCAGGCGTGACGTATCATAGGAACTGGCCGACGCTCACTAAGTCGGCGTTCACGTATGTCTATAGCTGTAGCATTGTTAGCTTGATGCTCGCAACTTATAGTAGTAACTCAACTACCAGAAACTATTTCCTGGCTGAGCACAAAATGTTTTTAACGGGGTTTTTTTATTGGTAGTAGTAAACCATTGTAAAACTTACCTTTGAAGTCAGATTATCCGTCTTGGAGTCAAATCGACTGTATTCCTCTTAGCTGTACAATATTTCTCTATCGTCTCTTCGCGGTTCTCCTTCTCTTCTTCTGTTGGGTCAACTCTGTTGTGTCCAAATGGTGTATCACAATAAACGTAAATGGTGCATATCGCCCCCTGCTGCTTTTGAGCAGTCACAACAGTCACAAGTGTCACAACCCATTGTGGTACATAGTGCTACCTACTGTGAAGGAATGACTGGGTGTCGTGACATGAGCCAATCAGATGGCTGGGGGGGTACTGGCCCCCCCGGCCCCCCCTCTAGCTCCGCCTCTGGTTGTTGGCAAACAAAATGTTTTGTTTAAAGCTAAATAATTTGTTTGCTAATTAAATATTTAGTTTGAAGCAAAATATTAGCTTTAATCTAAGTTTTTATTTTGGAGCTAAATATTCAACTGTTTTCATTTTATTTACTTAATTTGCTAACTAGATTTTTATTTTGAAGAAAATATTTCACTCTCTAAATAAATATTGGTACGTAGTTTGTAAATGTTTAGTCTGAAGCTAAATCGCTGACTTTTTAGTTTGTAACTAAATATTTTGCTTGCTAACTAAAAATGTATATTTAGTATGTAAACTGGTTTGAAAACTAACTATTGAGTTTGGAGCATCATATTTCGATTGCAAAGTAAATTTTTCCTTTGCAGCTAGTTTTGCTAACTAAATATTTAGCTTGTAGCTAGCTACTTTATTTTGCTCTCTGACATGTTTAGTAACTCAAACTATTAATTTCTGACTGTGTATCTTTACAAATGGCACCGTTAGCAGTAAAATTAGCATTTCCCCAAAACTCCTAACTGTTGTGATTTTGTGTTTCTCTCCTGTTTCCTCAGCCCAGAGCAGACGAGTTCTGGTTCTGAGTTTGGTTCTGGTTCTTTTGGAAGTTTTTCCCTGAAGAAAATGAGTTGTTCCTTCCTATTGTCAGCCAACGACTCAGTTAAACCGGTGATTTGACTTCGTCTGTCTCACCCAGAACCTGCTGGTGTTTCTCGTAAATACCTGGAAACTCCACAGATGTGCTGGGATCCAAACGTCTTCCTGTTTCAGTGTTTTACAATCCGTTTTATTGCCTCTCTCCGCTGCAGCTCGGGTTGTTCTGGAACAGGTTCTGCTCCCTGAACAGATGCAAACCTGCTGCAGCATTACTGCTGGTTTACCAAATGATAAAAACCAGAATGTTAAACAGAAAGTTCAGGAGGTAAAAGATGCATTCGTTAGGGAATTACCAGTGGTGGGCACATTTCAGCTGATGCGCTAATAGCAGAGCTATTTGTTTAGCATTTTAGCTGACTTTGAGATCATTAGCACATGTAGCTTCCCCTAAAATAACTTTTTCTGCATTTCAGAAGTCAAAACTTGCTAGAAAATCTTTGAAACTCTGAAACATTTTATAAGGCAAAAAGGTTTTATTTCATGAAGTGAGAAAATTTCCACGTCTTTTGTAGAAAATACATGAAATGAATCTTAAATTATCTGACTAGTGTACCTTTATGCTAGTCAGCTCTGATTCCATGATTGCTCTGGAAAAGGAACGTTCCTGATATGATGATCTTGTGTTAGCAACAGCAAGCATCAAAACATCCAAGAAACAGCCGCTAAAGAGTTTCAGCTGCAGAGAACAAAGGTTCAGGACGTCCAAGTTCGTCTCTTTCTCTATAAAAATGATCAATTTGGCTGAAATTACATGTACATTTTGTTCTCTTATCCTTATTTTATCCCCTGTAAAGTTCATATATTTTACTTGATACCTGTTGACGCCTCAAAAACGGAGCCAAATTCCTCTTTTGTGCTTCACAATGTTGGCCAGTAGAGCTGCTTCTTCTTCTTTTCTCTGAATCCTCCCTTGGAAAACCTCTTAAAGGAAACGAGTGAGCAGCTACCAGAACCAGAAGTTTGACCAGACAGAAGAAAATCTTGAAAATATTTACTCTGTGGATAAATCTGCTGGGAACTGATATCCTACATCTTTACTATAGAATGATGCAAGATGCACAATTAGCATTCATCAGCATGAATTTCCTTGTTTTTTGGCATGAATTGTCCCCATACGTCTGTATCATCTGTGCAGGTGATCGTTAGATATTTTCCTGCAGACATGAATCAGTCTAAAGCGGATTATCTGTTGTAATAAAAGCAGTGAGGTTCATCCAGACTCTCCTTCCTCATAATCAATCAACTCGGTTTGATTTGGTTTTGCTCCTGGCTCAGAAATTTGATTTTAGCTTAAAGTTGTTTTTTTAAAAACTCATCAATATATTGACTTCCCACACATTTCAAAGGGGTCAAATAAAGGTTTCATAGAGATGAGATGCACTAATGGTGCCCTGAAATAGTAGTGATTAACTGGGAAGTGAACCTAACAGAGGTCGCCTCGCTACACTCTAAAAAACGTTTTCTTGGTTCAACTTTAAAAAATTGAGGCTGCAATTTCCACTCAGTTTTTTAAGTTACCAACATTTCCTGTAATTAAAGACAACCTATTACGCCTTGAACAAGTTAGGATGGGTTTATAGACTAAACAAATGATGCTTGTTACATGTTTAGCACAAAATCTTTCTTAGAAAATGAGATTTTAGTTTTGTTTTAGGGCGTCTTGTCACTTTAAATCAAATCCAAATCCAAACCCAGCTCCATGTTTACACTGGCTCATGAAAATGGATGCAAACAGATACACAATTCAACAAGCGTACGTCTTTGAAAAGCAGAAGCGGAGCCTCCTGCACAGTCAACAAGAATAGAGTGAGAACAATTCGGGAAGTTTAAGTTTCAAAAAGTCAAAATAATTTAGATTGGGTTTTTTTTTGCTTGCAAACTTTTGACTTTTCATACTCAGATATTTTTGTAAAAAAAAAAAAACATTTTGTTTTTTTTCTAGAAAATTTCTGAGATTAATCTACATTTTTTGGTGGAAATTTACTCTACAATGGTCTTACTGTTGGACACGCTCCTATATGGAAGCTAATTTTTTAGAAAATAAGGCAAGAAAAAAAAAAGAAGTAAATTCAAATCAGAAATCGGATGTGTTAGGAAAAACGTGATATTTCTTTTCCCAGCCGTATTGGAGGTCAGTTTTTGGTCTGGAAGGGAAATAAAACCTCCTGTCTGACTGTAAAAAGACCTGCAGGAAGATTCTGCTGCTGCACCTGTGTAAATATCAGCTTCACAAGAGCAACAAGAAGGAAACCTTTGTTTTTGACCTCGCCGCAGCTTTCAGCAGCAGAATGGACAGACTGGCTGTTTGTGGATATTCTCGTGTGCAAACGTTGAACCGAATCCCGCAGGACAGGCAGAGCCTCAACAGAGCGTCCTGCAGACTCCCAGCTTGTGTTCGGACATTTTTCCGTGTCGTGAGCTCGCGCCGCCCTTTCTGTCTGACATTCCTCGTCTTCATTAGCGTCGCTGTTTTTATTACCGGGCTAATTAGCATAGCTTTACAGTGACACCTGGCTCTGTTTCCCAGGCTGAGCTGCGTACAGTACCAGGAGGTCTGGTCGCTGTCAGATGTTCACATGGAGTAACAGATGAGAAACAGAGATCCATTTGTCAACTGGTACCATTAAGCAGCCAGTGTTCCCAGTGTCCCAGACTGGTCAATGCCACAAAGTCATGTGAAAAAATCCCCTGAAATATTCAGTGTCTTTATTAATAAATGCTCAGATAACAATGTATTATATTTTTCTTACTTATCTGAAAAAAGAATAAAAACAGAAACTAACATTTTTAGTCACAAAAAATTTATTTTAAAGGAAACCAAACCATGTTTTAAACTTCCATTTCAGACTTACCTGTTTCTAAAAACAGTCCAATCAGTAAAAAAAAAAAAAAAGTTTTTTTGGAAATAAATTAATGAGCTGAAAGTTGGATTATATTTAACGGGCAATGCAGCGTTACCTAGCAACCCCAGTAGAGTTCCGCCCGTTACCTAGCAACCAAACCTGAGCTCCAGCACATTTTGTTAACTGGTTTTCTCTCTGTATGCAGTACAATGGCTGCTGGAATAGACAATTATGTTGTTGACTTTCCATCCAGCAACCATCTGAACTCAGGGTCAAATTTAAGACTTTTTAAGAACTGATTTTAATGAACATTTTATGTATATTTTATATATATATAGGGAATGGTTGGTGGATCCTGCTGTGAAACTTATGGGGTCGTTTTGTTGCTATTAGTAGTAGCTTTGTGTAGCTTTGTACATTTTTACAGTGTAAATGGCCTCAGTAGTGCCTAGCTTACACGTTTTTTTGCGTAGTATCTGCTTAGCCTCAGATGGGTTCAGATGGCAACAGAAGTGAATCAGTAGAAAAAACAAACACGTTCAGGCAAAATTTGTTTTCATTCACAATAGATGATAAAAAGCTAACCAAATATATTAGCAGCTAGTTAGCGGTAGCCTCAACCACTGACTCAAACTTTTGCCTGACAGAAAAATCCTGAGAAAAAAAAACCTACATAGAATATTTGAGATTAAATAATGTTGCAACAACATAATTTAAAACTTGTAATTAACATATTTAAGGCCAATTTACAGTTTTTTCAACAATTTAAGACATTTTAAGGCGTTAATCTTAATTTTCTCATTCACATCTCTCAGAACAAACCGGACTAAATTGGTGGGAATGCAGCCTACAGCACAAACAGTCAGGGCTGCTGATAAATACGATAGTTTCACAGAGTCAGGAAGATTAGCTCAGCATGGCTGTGGGACTCTCTGGTTTCCTTACATGGTGTTAAATTGTCATGTGAACTTCTGACCTTTGGAATGGAAACATTAAAGTGCATGGCATTAAATGGCATTAAGAATAATTTCTGTTCTGTCTGGAGGTTAAATCTGATGGGTCGTCGGGTTTGCAGATGTTTTCAATGACTTTATCCTCAGACATCTGGAATTATCTGGAAATGCTAACGTGTGCAGTCACTGTTGACTCATTTGACTGTCTGGGGATGTGGACACTTTAAAAATCTAATGAAAGTAGATTTAATAACCAAATAAAGCCTTTTATTCATCCACTTAATCTTCAGATGAGTTGGAGTCTGCGGTGGTGGCATAAAGTTTCCGGCTGCTGGATCCTGCAGAGCCGCTCCTGGCTAATAATTCAAGCTCACTGTGGAGTGAAAGGGAATATTTGCTTTGGCTTTCAATGTGTGGAGCGAAAAGCAGCCGTGTGTTAAGAAAAACAGCAAAGAATGTCAAAGCCTGCAGTAACACATGGACACGTTACACTTGATGAGAGGACTGAGGTGAACTGGAAGGAACAGAGAGAAACCATGTGCGTTCAGGCCTCTGGACGGTTAGCATGAAGCTAAGGTCAAGGTTCAACCTCATCATAGTGCTTCCCTCTGCTAAACAGACAGCCTGTTATTCAAGATACTAATGTCCAGATGTACCAGCATAGGAAAGGAAGCAAAAGTTTCACAGCAGACTGCAGTTTGCTTAGCATTTAGCATGTTAGCATTTTGCTAGCTTCATTTTTCCTGCTAAATTCTAAAGTGCTAATTAACTTTTTGTAACCTTTCAGTTGAATAAATTCAACATTTGTGTTGTACTTTTGGGTTTCATCTTTTAAGAATACTTCAGATACTTCCTGTAAATGCTCTTATTTTGAAAGGGGTGAGGCCTGTTTCCTCTCACTGTCCCTTTTAAAACAAGGATACAAAATCAGAATATTACGACTTTAATCTCGTATTATTTTGTCATTGTCATTATTTCAGTTACATTCTTGTAATATTAAGACCTTAATCTCAGATTATTCTCAAAATATTAAGAAATTATTCTCATATTCTTACAACTTTATTCTGAAATGTAATTTTTTTCCTTAGGATTGTCCTAATACTTTACTGTAGATTCCTCATGATATATTTTTATTTTTTGTGTTAGTTTTCATAAAGTTACTATTAAGTTTATTTTCCTAATATTCAGATGATTTTCTAATTATTTACAAAATAAAATTTTAGTTTTACCCAAAGAAGAAGAAAGAAGATAACCGCCTTGGCGCACTTTGAACTTTGGTAAACCAAGCAGCCCATTGGTAAAAACTTCAAAAACCAAAGATTTGATTGATGAATCCAAACCAAATTATTGCCAAAACGTTTATAGAAAGAGCTTTGCTTTTCCATTGCTGATTTCAAAACTTATATTGGATTAAAAGACTGGATATTAAACCATTCAAACACATTATCGGTGCTTCCAGTGAAGACAAAAAAAGATCTCGCTTTTATCTGACCAAGAAATAAAAGCCAAAGATGGCGCTGGGGTTTTGTCAAGCCGAAGACATAATGAGATTTTTCAGAGTCGGCCGCTGAGAGTTTCCTCCTCCAAACGTCCGGGGCCAGCAGCAGGTCAAGCCTCTCTTTGTGATTTATGGTTTTCTTTATCAGGCATAATGATCGCTCTCACAATTAGCTGGAGACACGCTATCAGAGGCCGGCTCTGTCTCAGGGCTGACCCTCGCAGACGCAGCTGCCTCTTAACGACAGCAGAATCGGGGTTTTTGGTTTTAATGGCCGGAAATCGAGGCTTCAAGCGCTCGTTTCGCCACCTCAGAGGAACGGCTTTACCTCGTCACCGCAGAGCCACGGCGGTGATTTCTGCGCGTGTCACGCTGCGCCCTTTGAGGATTTTAGTGGCCCAGTAAATCGTCGTTCTTAGTACTTCCTTGCTGCTTTTAGGTTTCGGTGAAGGTGAATTTTTAAAGGTTGAGATAAATTATAGGCGCCATGAGTCAGGGTGAAATGTAAAAATGCAAAGTAGCAACACAGGCAGGAAAAATGAGTGAAAATATGGCCTGACTTACTTCTAGAATTAAAATTCACCTTAAGGGAACATTTGAAAAGTTTCTCTTGAGGGTTGGACAGAACACAACCTTCAGAGAAAGTTCAGGCCAGCCTCTCTGAAGGCTGCAGGTTTTATGACCTTTAGCTTTCAGGTAGCCTTACTCTGATACTGAAATAGCAGTTTTTTTATGCAACAAATGGGAAACATTCACTAATGTTTAGCGTAAAGTTTCCTGAAAAAACAGCGAATCGTTTGATAAACATTACAGGAAAGTTAGCTGCAAACTTTGTTGACGTTAGAACATGTCTGGGGAACGTTAGCTACTGCAAATCCAATGAAAGGTTTGCTAAACGTTACGGAAAGGTTGACATTTTACCAAAACTTTAGATGCAAAAATAAATGTTTGGTAAACAGCCACTAAAGGTGCCTGCAGTCTGCAGCCTAAGTGTTTCCAGAAGTCCAGCTAATGTTCTGTTAGCAAAACAAATTGGTTAATGATGTTTGTTAAAGGCTACTGAAAAGCTAACTGCAGCTCTCAGGAAACATGCTGACTTTAAATAAAAAGGTAAGAAAATGTCTGGGAAAAGTTTCTGGAAGGTTTGTTCCAGATTTAGCAAATTATTTCTAAATAGAGGTGAAAATAAAGACATATTTAATAAAACTTAATTCACTAACGTTATCCAAACAGTTAGCAAAACATTGTGGTTCGGCTAAGATTAGGCTAGCATCTAGACAAACTCGCTAATGCTAATGGAAGTTAGCGTTAGCTTTTAAAAAGTCAGTTGACATAAAAAATAAGTTAGATGATCAGTTTGGAAACATTAACTGAAACTTACTCAAAATAAAGTCTTTAGGAAATGTTTCAAAATTCATAGTGGATGGAAAAACAGAAAATAAAGGTCAGACAATGAAACATCTGGAAAATTGGCTTAAAGCTGCAAGAAATGTACTTAGTGGACTTAAAAAAAGATTAAGATCGAGTGATGTTCCATAAAGGAGTTCATTTAGCAAATCTTAGTTGAGTTCATAGTTTGTTTTTATAAAAGAAAATGAAAAACTGGCAAGTTTGGCTAAAAGTGAATAAACATTTCCCAAATACTTATTAGTTATAAAGAATAAATGTTTAGGAAAGTTTGCTAAAGGTTGCTAAGGATTAGCGGTGCACCGAATACCGACCTGTTAAAAATCCTGACCTGCTGATTCCGATTTTGGCCGATACCAATTTGTTTTTGTCTAAAATGTAGACAAAAACAAATTGTCTACATCGTCTACAAAAGTGAGACGACGATTGTTAACTGCAAACATATAGAGTTGATCTGGTGGGCTGTTCTGCTAGCCAAACCTCTCACAGCAGATTTAAATACCTGGTTAAGATCGGCTTCACATGTAAAAATCGGCCGATCATTAATTTCCCAAAATTAGATAAATCGGCCGGCCGATAAATCGGTGCACCTCTACTAAGAATGTAGCTGGAAAACTTTGGTTACACTTAGTGAACATGAAAGTTAGTTAAATGTTCACCAAACGCTACCAGACATTTATTTACAACATTTAGCTAAACTTTGATAAACGGTCAATTGATAATAAAAAAAAGTTACTAAGAACCGTTAGCTAAAAGCTAACTCTCACCAAGAGATCTCTGAACAGGTTCTGGATATTAAAACTGTAATCTGATCTGGGCTGAAAGGTATTTGCTTTTTGGCTGCAACATTATCAAGATTTCACTTAAAAATAAAATATAAACATATTTTTCAAAGGAAATCGTAAAGAAACCTTCAGGAGAACTTCACAATGGACGCTAACTGAATAAAACAAGTTAACAAAAACATTAAAGAAATAAACCGATTCTGTAAAAATGTGATGCATTTGATCAGGCAGAAGACGTTGTGAGATGTTTAGCTACAGCCGCTCTCCACTGTCTGCTGCAGAAAACAGAAATGACCCTCAACCCCACTGGGTTTTGAATTAATTAACAAGCATCATGTTGTTGCAGTGCAGCCGTCTCCTGGAGTTCATGTTGCTTTGACTTGACCTGAAACGTCCTGGAGCTACATGCTGCAGAACATCCCGCTTATTTAGAGCCGCTTCTGCACAACAAGGGGAAGATGATTAGCATTACAAAGAGGATTTTAATATTGTGGCAAATTCATGTCAATTATTTAATGAAAGGCAGTTTCTCTTAGTCATAATTTAACAAAACGATGCCCTGAAGTCAGAGCGAATCCCCAACATCTAGAAATAAAAAAATTAACTACAAAATAATGATTAAATACTGTGGTTGCAGGAGACAAAGAGATGTTTCAATTCACAGTGCAAAGAATTTTAATCAGTGTTAAAAGCCTGATGGGAAAGCTAATGCTGAACAGCATCCCAGAGTCCTGTAATAAGTTAGAAAACAGGTTTACAGCCTTCGCTGCCAAGCATTTCATTGGTTATCTGTGCAGAGATCGCCTTACAAGGATTCATTTCAGTTTCATCTTTCCCTGGAAATGCAACATGAGCTTGTTTTAATGTCCCTCCATGAAAAATTGCAGTTGGAGGATTATATTTTTCGATCCAAAAAGAAAAATACACCATCACCATGCATTTAATTTGGTTAGAATGAAAACCAATCTGTTTAAAAGCCTCTTTTTTTGTGCACTTCATGCATTGTTTCGGCTGAGCTAATTAATATCCGCCAGCCTCGGGCTCCCAGCATGCATCGCAGCATGTCGCCCACTCAGCCAGACGTCCCGGCAAATTGGGACTACACACTGTCACAAGTCGTGTCCACAAAAAACAAAAGCCTTTACAGATGTTTACCCTGCGAATCCTCTGCAGAAAACCGCAGACATAATTTGTCAGATTCACAGATTATTCCAGGCGTTTCTAAGTGCTGGATGTTATCAAACGGTATGAAAGTTTTCAAAATTAAAATTTTTAGATATTTGTAGAGGTGGACACCGCTACATCAAAAACTATTGTTGCTTCCCAAAAATGTACATTGATATATGTTTAAAAAAATAAGAATTAAAAAAAGCTTAAATATTAGCAGTGATGGGCAATGCTAGCTAAAACATTAGCCAAAAATGTACAGCTACATATGTCTTTGTTTTAAACTGATTAAATATTTGCAGTGGTGATCAAGGCTAGCTAAGAAACTAGCTATGTGACCCAAAAATGTACAATTTTGTATGTTTTTCTGTTTTTAAAATTTGCAGTAGTGGGAAGTATTAGCTAAAAAATGTAGCACATATGTTGTTTTTTAAATTCTTAGATATTTGCAGTGGTAGAAACTGATAGGTAAGGCGCTAGCTGCGCTAAAGCTAAAGTATTAATCATAAACAAGTCTGCTAACATGCTACACAGTATTTGGCAGAAGCTAACGCTAATGCTAAAGCGCTAAGCAACAACAACGTTTACGATGACAGTCTATCGCTCATTTGTAACTAAACACTTACAAGAAGTGAAACTTTCATTGTTCTGACAACAAAATGGATTTTTACATTTTGAAATACAACAACGGTTTTACTTTAATTTAGTTATTTTTCTCCACAGCGATTTCTCCAACACATTGTAATGTCATTTATTTCTGTACGCTTTGATAGACTTAAACTATTTTAAGTCTGATAAGTTGATAATTCTTGTTTAAAGCTGATGAAAACATAAAATTTTTTATATCAAGTCAGGCCAATAAAAAATCGATTGTTCAGACAGAAAAGTGAGCTCTGCACGTCTTTCCTCCATTGTTGGGTGGTTTCTATTGAACAAACGTTTTAGTCGTTTTATCGCAGTAAAAACAAATGAAATAAAATCCAAACCGATGTTTGGACACGAACTCTGTTTAATAGTTGAGTTTGTAAAAACCTGCAGCCGCTGCCAGTCAGGTAATCAGTGTTTGTCCCTTTTCATTAAATTTGCATCAGTCGGGCCTCCTAATTGCTGTTCATTGATTTCTAAAGACTGGACTGAACAGAGAAGCATTTTTCCTTTTCCTGCACGCAATGGGCCTGGTTGTCAACTTACATATTTGAAAATCTCAGCACAATGTTTCATTGTGTGGAGATTTTCCACTTATAGTCCCGTTCTTCAGTGACATTCACAGACCGCCGCCATTAGTCACTGGATATCTAAACAACATGTAACCGAACTGCATTTACAAAAGGTTCAAATCTCCATGAAACCACAGTCAGTGTTTCCATTTAACGTTAGCAGAAGATGTAATTCTATATGCACGCCAGAAATATTAGCACAAGTTTGCTTATTTTTTCCTTCTGCAGACTGAAACCAGAGCAAAGTGTTCAGAAAACACCGAGCAGCCAGGACACAAAAGAATAAACATTAGTTTGGTTTCCAGTGTGGAAAATTCACATTGGAACGAGAAAAAAACAAAAATCAACACAAGAGTTCACAAAAAGGGAATTGCTGCAAAAAATATCCACAGGAAAGCTTCCTATGTAACCTCATCTTTTTACCAGAATATTTATGAAATTAATCTAAATATTTCAGATTTTATGTGGCAACTTGTTGACTTTTGAAACACAGAAATGTCTTGAGTTTTTTTTGTCTTGTAAATTTCTGAAATTAATCTCAAAATTTCAGAAGTTTATTCTGTTTTTGTGTTTTTGACACAACTGAAAATGAGTTTAAGCACTTTAAACTGCTTTGTTCGATCCGTTAAACGTAGAGATCGGTTAAACGTAGAGATCGGTTAAACGTAGAGATCCGTTAAACGTAGAGATCTGTCTAAACGTAGAGATCGGTTAAACGTAAAGATCGGTTAAACGTAAAGATCGGTTAAACGTAGAGATCCGTCTAAACGTAGAGATCCGTCTAAACGTAGAGATCCGTCTAAACGTAGAGATCCGTTAAACGTAGAGATCCGTCTAAACGTAGAGATCCGTCTAAACGTAGAGATCCGTCTAAACGTAGAGATCCGTTAAACGTAGAGATCCGTTAAACGTAGAGATCTGTCTAAACGTAGAGATCCGTTAAACGTAGAGATCCGTTAAACGTAGAGATCCGTTAAACGTAGAGATCCGTTAAACGTAGAGATCCGTTAAACGTAGAGATCTGTCTAAACGTAGAGATCCGTTAAACGTAGAGATCCGTCTAAACGTAGAGATCCGTCTAAACGTAGAGATCCGTTAAACGTAGAGATCTGTCTAAACGTAGAGATCCGTTAAATGTAGAGATCCGTTGGACATGAGTTTGTGTTTCTGACGTAAAGTCACCAATCGGCCATCTGAACATGTTGAACGTTGTGGCTCCAGTTATTTGTACCAGTTTTGTCTCGGTGGTGGCGCTGTGTGTGTGTGTGTTGGTGTGTGTGTGTGTTGGTGTGTGTGTGTGCGTGTGTGTGTTGGTGTGTGTTGATGTGTGTGTGAAGATGCCCCGTCTGTGAGCCGGCTCCTGGGACGCCGCACCGCCACATTGCTGGCAAGTGTGTACTTCCATAGAGAAACTGTTTGTGTTCGTGGGAGCCAGGTGGCCCCCGGGGGCCCCGGGCGGAGCCAGCACCTGCCAGCTGTCCCCTGTGCCTCGGCTTGTTGTTGTGTAACAGTTCCTGCGACGCGCTGAGGGCTGAACGCTGCAGCTGCTGTTATTATCATCCTCCGTTTTTATCGTTCACCAGATTCCATGTTTCGTGCTGAGGCTGCAGTTTTTATTATAAATATGTTATAAATACACAACGAACAGCCGGCAGTTGTCGCTGTGCTGCATATTAATGTAACAAGAGATTAACAATTTAACAAGTTTTCTCCTAATTAAACTCAAGTCAGTTTGAACTGAATGAGTTGGAACCAGTTCCTCTCGGACAGAGACGTTTTCTACCAGGTTTTCCTCTCGGACGCCATCTTGTCCTCCAGGTTTCCTGTCTCAGAGGAAGAAAAGCTGGACCACAGCATCACTGAGCCAATACCATGCTTCACTGTAGTAATTATGTTTGATTACAGCATGAAAACCTCCTGAGTTACAGCTGGTCAGAGTTTCAGTTTCCAGATGGATGAATGGATGAACGGATGGATGGATGGATGGATGGATGCTCTCTCCTCTGTCCTCCGCCACCGTGATGATTTCTGAAATGAGTTCATCCTCGGGGTTTCCGAAGGTCGCCAGCTCAACGCTGAGCTGCTGATTCGAACCAGAGGAACAACGATTCGCTTCCCTCGACTCGTCGCTCCGTTCCGTCTGCTGGGGAATCAGATGGAGGAAGATTTGGGAAATAAAGTGGAGGGGCGTTTCAAATTAACACGGGAAGCACGAGACGTTCTGGAGGCCAGAACCAGAGCAAAACAGATCCGGAAAACGACGAATCAGGAATCTGGAAACCAATGTTTGCAGAGTTCAGTGCATCACAAAAGGTCGATGCTATTCGTTAGCTTCCTTCGTCTTATGATTTTGTAACATTCAACACCTCCGTCCATTTTTATTTTTGTAAACAGAGTGCTGATGTTTGTCACTTTGGGGTTGTACAATTGTGGTCACATTTAATTAGCAGTATGAAGGCCTTGCAAAAGAAAAAAATAAATCATAATTCAGCATAAAGACCTGAGGTGTAAACATATCGATATTCAACATGGTCCACAATCCACTGGCTGTTCCTCTAAAGAGTGGAAACACGTTCCACCTATAGCCAGAATGCTCCAGAGCACTTCATGGTGATTTGTCATCATATTTGCGTTGATCCTTGTTAAACACAATCCCATCTTTAAGTACCCGCAGTCGGATAAAGCAGGGAGGAACGAGGAGGCCTGACACAGAAAGCGCAGGTGAAAAATTGAAGCCGACAGCAGAGGAGGCAGACCGGAGCGAGGAGCAACAAAACGGCGTGAGATGGCGTTTTCTTGGCAGCGCTCCCTGAAGCGCTGCACATTCCCGCAAGATTAATTCAAGCCACTTCTGTTTTTGTTATTCCAGTCTGCAAATTACCCCCAGATTACAGGGCAACAGCTGTACAGCCACTTCAACCCCCAGACCCAACCAAGACAAACATCACACACTCTGGACGGTTTTCCACTCCGCAACCTGGCGCTCCACGGCGAGATTAATGAAACAGATCAGACGCCGCAATTACAACCACAAAGAAGTATTTATTAAACCTTTTTTTTGTTTGTTTCTTTCAGTTAGTCATAGCTGCTCCAACACGTGTATTTACAAAGACATGGCGTTTTTGTAGAAAAGTCTGGTGAGAGACGGAACAGGGGAAACGTTAGAAGAGTTTAGACGAGGCTCGTTGAGGCACAAGGTTCAGTCACTGCCACGGTAAAACAAGTGTGTGGTTCTGTGCCACGGCCACGTCTGTCTGTGGGAGCAGAAACGTTCCCACCGACAAAAACACACATCAGATAATCAGGTAAAGAAGAACAGATCATGAAAAACAAGGAGGAGGTGGTAGGAGCTACAAGGTACCTAAATCAGGTGACAGAGAAGAAGAAGTCCATCAGAAAACGTTTTTCACCTTCCATGTTGCAGATTTTCAGAATAAAACGTGGATTTCATGCAGAAATCCAAGCTTTTAAAACCGACAGATTATTAGGGCCATGCAAAGAAAAGGTAAAAAATAAGATCACGAGAATAAAATCAAAATAACACAAGGATAAAGTTGTAGTATTACAAAAACAGAGTGATAATATCACAACGTTCTTCTTGTAATAGCACAACTTTACTGTTGTAGTTTTGTTTTTCTAAGAATGGCCCTGTGAATGTGAAGATAAAACAGAAACAGTCGGACAGATCCGCCCCGTTTTCACTCTCCATTCTGCGATATTAATGATTGTAACGCCACCAGACTGCATGTCTGAAACCTGCATCAGCTGTTTGGACAAACATATCTACAGACATGAGGCTGCTTGTTTTTCTGGTTTTATATAAAAGACATACAAAATGAAAGTCGGCAGGTTCGGTATCAAACTTGTTCATATTGTTAATGTGTCGACTGAGTTTCCTTAAAAAGAGGTGCTGAAGGATCCAGAGTGGGTCGCAACAGGCTGACCGCTGGGATACACAGTATCCAGGAAAAGATCCGACTGGTGTTGGTCACTGGGCTGACTGGAGGCCGTCATGAACCCGAGATGCATTTTTAAAATTCAGTCTCAACAGAAAAAGTCACTCAACTATTTCACCTCCTCGACTCCATTTTTGTTTTTGAACCATCATGACATCAGTTTATGAATTAAATGATTATATTTCGTCTTTTCAAGTGAATACCACAGTGGTCTGGTTTCACCCTCGGGTTTAAATTCAGTCCAAACAGTAATACCACTTTGCCAACTATATGAGGAAGAGGAAAAAAAATCCAGAATAAGGTTGCTGACGGATGGAGGCGATAATTCTACCCAGTTAAAACAAACAAAATCAGCTCCAAACGTCGAACGCTGACGGGGATTAGTACAGAGATCTTGAATTACATTTTAAATTGGAACTCCAGCGGTTTTACTCATCAGTTTCAGTTTACCAAACATTATGAATGTTTTGATTTACTAATTTATATATATTTAAAACAAGAAGGCAGGGTTTTATGAAAAGTTTGAGTTTTGGAGCAGCTTGTTCCTCCATGTGGGAATTGGAAAATTTGATAAACACTTAACTTTTATGATTAGGTCAAAAATTAAAGATATAAATTAAATGTAAATGTTTCTATAATGGGTTTGTGTTGAACTGTTGTCGTCTTTGGACTAGAAAGCTGGTAAATGTTATTTCAGAAAAGAGAAGCAAGGAGAAATTCTCATTGGGGTAGTCAAGCCAAGACACAATCAGGCTAAAAGCTACTCAGAGTTGAGCTAATAGCCATCATAAAAAGTCAAGCTAATTGCTGCTATTGCTTGTCAGCGTCAAACTAATAGCAAATCAAATTGGGGTAATCAAGTTCCGAAATAATCAGGCTCAAAGCTACTCAGAGTTGGGCTAATAGCCATGAAAATCTAGCTAACAACCACCTAGAGTTGGGCTAATATGCTTGATGGGGCTACTTAAAATTATGCTAACAACTACTTATTGCCAAGCTTATTTCTGCTCTAACTAGTCAACATCAAGCTAATAGCAAATCAAAGTTAGGCTAACATCAGTATAGCTAACTACTCAAAGTAAGTCACTGAGTGTCAAATTAATAGTTTTTGAAGTCAAGTTGTTAACTGCTTGGACTCTTAACTAAAAACTATTCAGCTTAGCAACTAGCCAAGCATATTTATTCACTTAAGCTAACAGCAAGTGACAGTGTAGTTTATAGCTACACTCAATTTAAGTAACCAATTTAGCTAAATAGAGGTAAATGAAAGCTCCTGAATTATTTATCGGATCACAAATTTAGGGCAATTTGTGGTTCTACATTTTAAGAAAGATATATATATATATATATATATATATATATATATATATATCAAGATTAAGTGATTATGAAATTGAATATGAAAACCATTTTTTACTTTGACAAAAGTGAAAAATTAAAGTTTAGATGTTAGCTTGACTCCTCAATGGGAATTTCTCTGATTTTCTAAATAATACAAAAACTGAGCTTTCAAAACGGACATTTCTCAAAACCTCTATAGAAACAATTTTCATTTAAAATTAGGATAAAGAAAAGTTTATTTTGCTATTTTGTAAAAGTTTGTGAGCATTGAAAAATGTTATAATTCTAACAAGACTTGTAATTATTACATATCTTACACTTATATGGTACATAATTACATTCTCGTAAAAATTATTCTGACATCTTAATTATTATTTTTTATTAAAGCTTCTCTTTTAATAATTTTAAAACATGATCCTGAAAAGTTAAATTGTATTATTTAATGCAAAGTTTTAAAAAAATTCACACTTAAAACACAATTATTTCCTTAAAATGTGTTAATTAAAACATGCTGATCTCCCAGTGACTAATAAAATGTTGGATTATTTGATTTTCAGTGTAAATCCTGATTACTTTTTGTACTTTAACACTGGAGAAAGCAGTTAACACGAGGCTTTGTGCTTTCCCAGCTGACTGGATATGAATGGAGCGTAGCATTGAAACCATCTCCACACGTTTTCCACTCCCTCGTTTTCCCCTCTCAGCTCAGATTGTGTCGACCGCACTCTGTGTTTTCCTTCTTCTCTGGGGGTCAATTTTTCATTCCAGAAATAACCGCTATGCGGGGGTACATGGTGTATTTTCTGTTCAGACGACACTTTACCCAGGATCAAAGGCAGAAACCGAATCACTCAGCCGGCAACCCAACGCGCAACTCTGCTGCCTGCGTCGTGAATTGTTTTTGCTGTTTCACTGATAAATCTCACCCAATATGGAGCCCAGGTTGTGCCAGATGTAAAAATAAAAAAAATAGTTTTTGTTGGGGGTGCCAATATTTGTGGGAAGTATGTTTTGAAGATATTAACATACACTGCAAAAACACAAAATCGTACCAAGTCATTTTGATCCAGTAACATGGGAAAATGTGTTGTTATAAGTGAAGTTATCTGCCAATAGAACTAGTACTTTTTCATCAATAGTAAGGAATTTTTTACTTAAGCAATCTGAAAAGTTTCTTGTGAGTTAGTTTTGTCTTATCTCAAATATGCTAGAAATTAGACCAAAATTAAGATTTTGTGTTTTTGCAGTGTATGAATAGCTTTCTGACAATATAGAAAATCCATCAGAAAAGAAATTTATGGTTTTGGAAATCAGGTATCATTTAATTTATTCAGTAGCTTTAATAATGAAGGGTGATAATAATGATTTGGCTCCAGTTATCTAGATTTATTTCTTTATTTTGCAAATAATTTTTAAAAATCCCAACTAAAGATTTTCACTTCAATCGATTTTTCTTAAATTTCTATTTAGTATCAGATTATTATGCTGAAATAAATACAATTAATTTGTTTTTTATGCATCTTTACCAGAAGTGCCGATTATTTCAGACAGTGTTTGGATGTGTGGTTTATTTTAAATATACGGCCATTCAAAGCTAAAATCTATTAAACTTTTGTGAACATATTTTTTTAAATAAAAAATAAAAGTGAAATTAAATAAATCTGTCCAAACTGCTTACTAAAGCAATCTGCTTAAGAACTGACCTGAGTTTCCCCACTTTTAAAATCGCTTCAACATCTGGCACTAACTGAGCTCCATATTTTTAACTTGCTAAAGGGAATTTTTCTGAAATTATTTGTCAGAAATATGAAGAATAGCAAAACCTCTGGCAGCAATTATTTATATTACAAAAACATTAACATTGATTATTTTCTCCAAGACTCAAAAAATGTGCCAAAATTAAAAGCTTGAGGTTTCAGAAATGTTCAAGCTGGAGTTGTGTTAGTGCAAAAATAGGTTCATTTAGAAAACTTTTTTTTCAACGCTCTACTAGTATTGCTAATAATTGTGGAAAGGAGTGTATATGTGACTTATTTTAAAGAGATTCAACTTTTAAGTTTGAATTTGTGAAACATTAATATTTGTTGTTTGTAGAGGGAAAATAAAAATAGTGAAAATATTTAAACAGCTTACTGGGAGCTTACTATGACTTTAATTTTTACTCTTGGCACTAACTAGGTACCATAATCCTTTCTCAAGGTGAATTTCTCACATTATTTTTGTAAGAGTGGCACCAACAATTTAGAAAAACATTTATTTCTTAACGTTCATGAGCTTTCTACTGAGATCATTCTACCAAATTATAGGCTGGAATCGTTCTACAGAAATGATGTATTGTTTTATTTATTAGACATTTTTTACGCATTTCGAGAAATTGGGTGATTGGTGTGGGGGCTATTTTAAAAATATTAAATTGTGAAAGCAAAATAAGCAAATTACCAATAGTTTAAACTATTTCCTCACCTTCATCCTTTTTTTTTTTGGCAGTTGGCCCTTGCGGAGTTCCGTACATTTGTATTAATCAAGGGGAATTTCCCTCCAGATTGGCATAAAAAAGCTGTTCTTTTCATTGATCTCATGTTCGGCACGGATTCGTCCCTGAATTTTAAATTTGCCTGTATTTACAGTAGCAGTGTAAATAGTGATCCACGAAAACAAGAGTGTAACAACAAAACTACGTTTGTGACATTCGTCAGTGGCAAATTCAAAACACAAATACTCGACTTCTACACCCTGATGCACGCCAACCTCTTCTTCTTTTCCTAAACTTTAGTTAAAAACAACGAGCTCCATCACATGTGATCATTCCAAACAGACACAAACTCTTTTTTTTCTTTCTTTTTTCTCCAAACATAAGTGTAATATGAGCTAACATCCTGTGATGGGTTTTTGTTTTTATTGCCGTTCTAACTGTACTTACAGACTAAACCGGAACAGAAAAAAAAGCACAAGGATTTCACAATAAATAGGAAAATAACATTTTGCCTGGCAAAACTCCTTGTTCGCTTCTGCTCTCCGTTCAAATATTTTACTGTACACCCGTGTTGGCTGCTACAATTACATGGTAAATAATAAAAAACAAAACAACAAAGAAATGCATTAATTGATCATTAAATTGATTCTGTCCAAACACTAAGAGATGAGTGCTTTTCTCTAACGGCTCCACAGTCCGCGACGATGCGTCCTTTCTAACCTGAGAGGAAGGTTAAGTCGTCACAGCAGCAGCGTCCTCCATTGTTCCTCCCGCAACGAAGTGACACGAAGTTCCCAAAAAACGAAACGAAAGGGGAGAAAAAAAATGTCTGTAAACTTTTTTTTTTTCCAGGATCCTGCTGTGCTTCTTTGCTACTCGAGCTAATTAGTGTCGCGGTTGTGAAGACGGTGTCCCGCGTGGGGACGTTTTTAAAAATAACGGTGAGTGATCTGCATACTGTGGATTACAGCGAAGCTCTTCCGCCTCGAAGAGCCACGAAGTCGACAAAAACAAGCAAAGGCTTCACCTGCTGAAGTCTCTTCCTCTCTCCAACAGAGATTAGGATTTTTAAATTTTATTTATTTTTTTTAAAAAGTGCTCCTTAAAGAGGGAGGTGTAGAGCGGCAAGCTGTGGTCCAATCAGGACAGTCCTTTCCTCGGGGTGAGGCGTCTCGGCCGCTATAAAGACAAGATGGCTGCCAGGAGCATCAGGGCAGAGCTGAGCAGCAGGATGGAAAACCGTCGCCGACCGGCAGAGTTCACGTCTTGTCTGGCTGGTTCCGGCGACTCGTGATTGATTCCATCTGAAGAGGAAAAAAAAATACATTTTTAATCAAAACCTGGCTTGGTTTTTACTGGAAGTTTCAGTTTTAAACGTCAAAGTTATGGTTGCATTCAACTCATGACGTTTTGTCTCCCTGCTAACAGTTTTCCACAGAACCTCATAAAAATATATTTTAACACATTTCACTGGGACTTTATGCGACTACATCAGTGTTTTAGAAACACAGTAGATAGAAAAAAAGGAGTAAATTTCCAAAGTCACAATCATGAGAAGAAAGTCATATAATAAAATCTAATTTAGTCAGAGAAAATAAACCGTAATAACATAAACTGTTGCTACTGTGACCTTATTCTCTTCATATTACAACTTTATTCTTATATGTGACAGTTCGTGGATAGTTGTTTGGTGGAAATATACTCCTTTTTTTCTAAGAAATTTTGAGATTAATTACAGAAAGTTTTTTTTTCTAGAAAATATTTGCATTCTTTTTGTTTCTCAAGAAAATCTCTGGGATTAATCTAAAAATTTCTCAGGTTTTTTTTTTTGTGCTTTTGTACTTTTCAAAAATGTCCTTGTTTTTTTCTAGGAATGTTCTAAGATTATTCTCAAAATGTTGGGATAGAAAGAAAAGGAGGAGTAAATTTCCTCCGAAAAAAACAAAACAAAACAGAAATTTTAAGATTACAGAAAAAAAAGAAAAATTCAGTTTTACCTAGAATATTAATCTGAATATATCAGTGGGTTTTTTTTTTAATATCTTTTTTTAATATTTTGAGAATAAAGTTGTAATATAATGGCTTTATTGTCATAATACGACTTTATTCTTGTAATTTTATATATATATACATATATATATATATATAAATATATATATATATATATATATATATATATATATATATATATATATTGTTTGGCTTTATTTCTCTGTTATAGAAATCTGCCAAACTGGTAAAAAACCCAACATTTATCCGTCCAAATCTAGTCAGCATTTTCAGTAAACTCTCACTAACCTCTGGGTTCAAGCGAGTTGTGACTGTTTTCGTCAAATTCGACTCCTTCCTGCGAGCTCCCAGAGTTTTTCACACAATTGTCTTGAGAAAACAAAGAGGAAAGAAAGAGAGATTTGAAGATTAGACACGTCAGCCAGATCACAAGCTGAATTAAACTCCAAACAGAAACAGAAAATCTGGAGGTAGACACAACAAACGTGCTGCTCACTTTGGGGCCTGACGAAGACCTTGAGCCGAAGGCAGCTCCTCTTTCCTCTGACGTCGTTGAGGGAGGCTGCAGAAAACGTGACAAAACGTGACAAGGTGTCGGACCGGGACACTTCAGACACATTACCTTCACTTCTACACGTTGAAGTACCCCCTGTGAACTAATCTGCAGCGGTGTGAACACGGGAAATGTCATTAAAATGTCAGTCTAAATGTCACCGTTATTACTGCACTTGAGCCTAATTCGACAAAAGACATAATGAGCAATGAGTAATATAATAAAAAGAAGGTTTTCCAGCCTCTGAGGCATCAGCACTGTAATCTCCAGCTGAACCCATTATTCTGATTGTTACTCTTTGACTCAGTTTATATTTAAAACAGTCATTTCTGAATTAAACGTATCTAAAATAAATTCTGGGAATATTTATGATCAGTGTTTGTCGCTGCTGTCACAAGGTTTATTGTCTTGAAAAAGATGCTGACAAACTGCTACCTGGGTAGGAAATACGGCTTGCAACATCTTTTATTTAATACTTTTTATTTTCTCTTTTTGTGAATAATCACACAAGATAGAGGCTGTGAGATTCACAATATTCTGCTGCATCAGAACAAGAAATTTAACTTTTGCTGGGATGTTTAAGTCATAATTAGTAACCTAAAAGTGCTAAGTGTCAGAACCACGATTTATTTTTCTGAATTTGTGGGGAAAGATTAGGCTTCTGCTATACTGACATTATACAGGGAGTCGTATTTAAAACAGAATGTTTTTGAAAGTTTTCTAATCTACTAGACTCACATTTTTTTTGACATTTCACACTTTTTCTGCTCCAGAATGTCGTGTAAAAGCACCAGAATACCAAAATACATACGATAGCTAAACAAAGCCCCAGATTTGAAGGGCTTAACGCTGAAAACCCTCTTTCATGAGATCTCTTCACTCACTAAACCTACTTTTAGTCAAAAGCAGGAGGAATGGACAATCTGACAAGGTCGATGGTTTCTTCATCAGAGGTATTCCACACTTATCCGTGTTTTTAAAACCCGACTGAAGAGCTTCATTGTGCTGTCGGAGCTCAGCTCGCCCTGACGCGAGTGTTTCAGCCTCCATATTTTATGTCAATGTCACCCTCATATTTCCAAGTCTAATTTGGCCAGGGGCAGTCATTTCTGCTGCTGTGTGGCACGGCGTTACGCTCACCTGCAGAATCTCATTTCCTGTGTTTCCTGATTGCGAAAGGCAGAGATTAAAACCTTTTCTTCTGAATTAATTTTCAAGCAGCTTGTGCTTTTGTCAACAGTGTTTTTAGCGTGAACTTACCATCCGTCTGCTCTTTCAGTGCCAATGCAGAAATGTTACAATAACATGACCTCTTAACATTTTCTGCAGGTCAAGAGCAGAGATGGGTAGAGTAGTCTAAGATTGTACTGAAGTAAAAGTATCACTACTTTAACGTTAAATTAACCAAGTAAAAGTAAAACGCAGCAGTCCAAGAAGTTACTCAAGTAAGAGGGAAAAAGTCGAGTAACAGATAAACTTATCAGTCATTTATTATAAAAAAAATTACACAATCAGACGGACCAAAATATAAAGTTGAGTGTAAATGTTGGCATTTTTAAAGTGAAAATAATTTGTATTTGCAGAGCAACGTCCTGCTGGAGGGAAAAAGTTGCTACCTGACGATGACTAGCATTGGTTTTAGCTGTTAAGTTGTCAATATAAAGTGCAACATCTTTATATGTTCGCCTGACAGAAAAGAAAAAGTGACACAGCGCTTTGCTACTATCACGACTAGACAACAAAGTCCAGAAAAATCTTAGTTAAGAAAAAAATAGTGAGGGTGAGGGAAGTAGTCCAGTTACGCTAGCTTGACTATGACAACCTTCACATCTAATGTGATGTGGAATTGGGTGTTTTATGTTCAGTTAAAATATTTATTAAAAAGGCCATCTAAACATCTGAAAAACTCCTTTTTGCTGTGGCGCACTGCATTAAATTAACAATACCTACATCTCCAGGGGTCATTTTAAGAATCGCAATACTTCAAAATAAATTTACTCAAGTAAAAGTAAAAAGTACAGAGTAGTAAAAATACTCCAAAAGTATTTTTTCCCCAAAAAAGTTACTCAAGTAAATGTAAGTAGTTACTACCCAGCTCTGGTCAAGAGTCTCCAACTCCACTGATGCCAGACAACCTTCAGGGCGTCTGGGTATTTCAGCGTTTCTACGTGCGTGTATGTCGGTTGTGGTTTCCCACGTATGCCCATCTGTTCGTAAACGTGTCTGCGGTTTGTTCGTGATGGAATCTGGCCAGCGGTAAATTCCTGAAGGAGGCAAACTGTGTCAGGGTTTCCACCGACTCGGCTCTTATTTCAAAAGACACTTTATTATCAGTCGTGGAGTGAGGAGAGACAAAAATCCTGGCTAAACGTCGACACGAGAGGAATATTGGCCGGGACGGAAATGAACGAGAGAAGCGCTGTCAGTCCCAGCAGGGATCGAGTTTCTCCTCTGGATCAAAACCTGACACAACCGACCTAACTAAACTGTCTCTTTCTTTTAAAGGCGCTCTCCCATCCAGGATCCCCTCGCTGTCTCTCAGGGAATCTCCTGTAAAAACGCACATTACTCCATTTCTGTACGGAAGATCTGAATCAGTCAATTCTTCATATGGTCTATAAAATACAGGATGAGCTCTGGGGAGGAAATTCTGCTACAAAAAAATATGTTTTTAACATTTGTTCATTTTGTATTTTTGGTCTAGTTTCTAATGCAAATATCTTCATACACTTGAAACAAGACAAAACAAACTTATTACTAACTTTACAGCAAGATATGGGAGCTTGATTTAAGTCAATACTTCTGTAAAGTTGAGGAAAAAGTATTAGCTCAATTGTCAGATTATTTCACAAATAACAGAAAGAAATGTCTTGTTATAAGTGAAATAATCTGCCAGTGGAACTAGTACTTTTTCATCAATATTAAGCAACTGAAATTAAAGCAAATCTAAGTTATATGCAGATGACTGAATGGGTTTTGTATAAATCCTATAGCATGGAGTATGGTTTTTTAATTAATACCTTTTTATTGAGCCCCCAATACATATTAATAGCTTTGACAACCTTTTGCTAGATGCTAGCATTAGCAAGTAGAGAAAGGTAAACAAAGGAAAATAGTAGAATATATTAAAAAAGTAAGAAAAAAAATATTAAAAAAGTAGCAAAGGAGAGAGAAGTAGCTCAGTTATGCTAGCTTGACTTTGACAACCTTAGCATGTTTATATGCTGTTGAATTTGATGTGTTTCGGTTCAGTAAACAAAAAATGGCGACCTACACACTGACTCTAACAGAGCGGCAGTAAAGCAGGTATTTACATCATTAACTAATCAACCACTGCTGTGTTCAGATGATCAATTATTAATAAACATCAATCCTGAAAACATAAAACTAAAAGCCTGAATGTTCTGCTGCTCTTTAGATTTGGGTATTTCTTGGTGCTTAGTGTATTTCTTGGTGCTTAGTGGAGCTGTTGTCAGTCAGTTGCTATGGCAACAGGTCAGCATGTAGCGAGATAGAAGAAGAGTACGAGCGGTTAACTTGTTTTCTGCGTTACTTTTTCCTTCGCTGTGGCGCACTGCGCTAAATAACAGCCACATCTCCAGGTTTTAGTTTAAATGGAAATGTTCTACAACAGAAAGTAAGACAATCGTCCTGTCGCCCTGCAGCGTTGTGCACCAGTGCGTGAAATTCCCGGATGTATCAATAAAATTCAACTTGTCTATACAGGTTGCCACGGTAACAGGCTTTACATGATTATGCTAATCAATTCAGTGTTGATACAGCCTTCACGTGGAGCGCATGTCGTCTGTTGAAACTGTAACACACTAAGGTTGTTATTCAGAAACAAATTTAGATTTAAATCCTGAGAAGGTTTTTTTATGTTCACAGTTTTAGCTTCATTAGCAGATCGTTTTCTATTTTTCTGATAATTGTTGTTTCCGTGTTTCCCACCTCTCTGCCCTCCCCTCCCGGATTCCCACACTCTCACACCGTCATCCGACCGTCTCTATTCCTCTTCCTCTCTCCCTTCTGCCACCGAGGACAGAGTCTGGCTTTTCTGTCCTCCTGCAACTCTACACCGTGCTGCCGGTCGGGTCATCCGTGTTGCCGCCCCTCTCCATCACCGCGCCATGAAATTCCTGGTCACGCATTTCTACATGTTCAGTCATGTGCTGTCGCGCCTTATCGCGGATCAGACGACAGGATTTGGTGACTAGAACGGATCCTGATATAAGCACCGGGTTTTTCTCCTTGTGATGATCAGGTTGTCTCAGAGAACAAAGCCTTTTGTGTGTGTGGGGTTCGTCATTATCGATGTAGATCTGCGCCGACTGTACAGAGCCGGCGTTTGAAGCACAAAGGCTTTGCAGGGAGACAGTCATCGCTCTCACACAGGGAGAGCCAGACTCTCAACTGTCTCCTCTGAAAATTGGATTTCTATCCCCTGAGATTAGGATGAGGCTTCCCCAGCTACACCGCGGCTCTCTTAGAAAAACACCAGACCACAAGGAGCTCAGAGCTCACCGCTCGTTGTCATCCCGCTGACCTTTGACCTGCATGGACGGGCCGTAACGCTGGACCCACACCGGGTCGGCTTTCCCCCAGGTGTCTGTCTGGCAACATGAAGACCCATCCCCGTCTTCCTGATGAGCAGATGAGCCTCAGCAGAGGACAAAGCGGCGCCTGTCTTCACTGAGACGTGTTGTTTGTGTTTAAACAATGATCAACATGCAGTTTGAAACTACTGCAGAGCCTTGGAAAAGTAACCTTAACCAGCATTTATTGTAGAGAAGCTACGTTTCTGTAAACACTTTTATTCTGCGTTAAAACTGATACTTAATCACCAATCAGAGCTTTGGGGTTATCAGGTGTTTTCCCAAATGATAGTTCAGTATTTTCAGTTCGATTGGGGACCAAAATTGTGATATTAGTTATATACCAAAATTGTGATATTAGTTATATTTTCTGCTGCTGTGGTTCTCTGTCTCACTGCAGTGAGTCAAACAAACTAAAACCTTTTAAAAACTTGTTCTCCTCCTCGCCTGTGGGGGGCGCTGCAGAAAAAAACCACTGAAAAAAACATGACACAAAAACCTCTGAAGACACTGAGTGCAACTTCCTTCTTTAGAAAATGTAAACAGATAAAGTGGCGTCAGATTTTAGCGGTTGTAGGATTTATCTTTTGTCTTTAGCGTAGTAGAAGTAAGAAGTGCTGCCACCTGCAGGTGGGAGTCAGCATAACTTTAACCCAATGTTTTTGTTCATTTTTGTCATATAAGCTAAAAAAAAAATAATCTACGTGAAAAAGTTTGTACAATTGTTGATTTCTGCAATTGTGCAATCACAAAAATTTGTATGATTAAGGGAAGATATGTAAACAAGGTAGCAACATGCACAGGTCTGCCAGCGCCGCCATCTTGGTATTATGCCCAATGTTGACAAGGAATGCTTGGTTCCTCAACAAGGCACCGAAGTTCGAAGGCCAAACCTTTCTGCAGAAACGCGCTATCAGAGGAACTGACTCTCGTCCCAACCTCGTAGCAAACACCTTACAGTGTACGATGGAAGTCATGGCGGACATCTGTTGACTTTGAGTGGATTTCCACGATTGTGTAATCACAAAGAAAAACAAAGTAGTAACAGGCATAGGTCTGCCGGCGCCGCCATCTTGCTACTGCGCCCACAGTTGACGACACATGGCTGGTTTCCCACTTTGGGCTTCAGCTCTCGAAGTCTTGCTTTAGGCATGCAAGTACCAGGAAAACTTTTAAAACTAACTGGCAGTACCCCAAAAGTCCCTTGAGAGAATCGGTCATAGGCTCCATGACCAAATCCAGAAAACACATGTAGACCGGACAACCAACCCTGTGCAACTCCTTCTCCTGACTGAACCAGAACCAGGACAGAGTCCGCACCGCTCCCAATGAATCTGAGGTTTGGCAATCGGATTGAGCCTCATTTCCAACACTTTCCCTTTGGAGATGGGAAGTACACTCTGTGGTTGGTGGAGACTCTCCAATCAAGCCCTCCACGCAGCTTAAAACAGGCGTCAATAACGACAAAGACTCGATAATGTCCATGACTAGGCAATGTAACCCAAGAGGGACGCTGCTTGTGTCGTCACCACTAATGAATAAATATAACCCAAAGTCTTTAAGAACACAACCATCCAAAGGTTTCCTTGTTTCCGTGAAAAGGAACAAAGGGAAACTTGGACGTTACATTAGCCGTCGCCCATGATGGCAGGACTGTATGTTCTGACATTTTCCCAGAGGTGTTTTCTCCCCGTTTCTCATCTCTTCCTGCGCTCACAAAAGATAAAACGAAGATCTTACAGATGAGTCACATCTGAGTCAGCACAAGTGGCCCAAAGGCACACGGACCGTCTCTGGGTCTCTCTCTCTCCTTAGACGATCAATCACCATCAAAGACAAAACTGGCCTCGCCTTCGCAGAACTCAGAGCCAGTTGGACAAATAAAGCTGGATTTGGAAAGCCATGAATTGACTTATTGACTTCCAAGGAATTGCGGCAACATCAACAATTCCCTGGAATGAGTGTAAGGAGACCACGGCCTCTAAACAATGCAGCCTTACAAGGCGACTCTTGGGACGTTTTATCTCCAAACATTGATCAAATGAGCAAAACAATTCATAAAACACCTTCACTGACCTTAAAGTAGGGCTGGACCATACAGCTTAAACATAAAATCCAGTCATTTTTTTATTCCAGATTTAATTTCTCATTCCTTTTGAGCTTTATGGCAGACCATTAGGGCCAAACTGCTATATTTTTTTGTTTAAGTACAGGAAAATAATCATAAGCACAATAAAGATGGTTTTACCAGAAGAGCATCATAAAATTAAGAGAAAATGTCTTCTTGAGTGATTTAATGCTAAAACCTTGTTTGGCATTAAGATGCTCAGCATTATTTCAAAAATTGTCCCAGTAATTTAGTCAATAAACAACAATATTGTTGTTTTAGGTCATTTTAGGTCAATTTTAAAGCATTATAATGGTAACGGCTGAATGGTAACAACACAAGAAGAGATTCTCCAAGATCAATACAATTTAAATTCTAAAGAACAGAAAGCTTTCTAAATACCCAAAATATATTACAACAGAAACAACAAGTAAAGAGAATATTGAAGTCTCTGTAAACAAAACTGTCCATTAAAAAAATTGACTAATTGACACCAAAGAACCAGACTGGAGACTTTTATCATCCAACTTTTGGTAGAAAGAGAGATACACTGCAAAAACACAAAATCTTACCAAGTATTTTTTTTCTAGTTTCTAGTGTAAATATCTTTATTCACTCAAAATAAAACAAAACCAACTTACAAGTAACTTTTCAACCAGATAAAGACTCTTGTTCAAATGAGCTGATTCCACTGGCAGAATATTTAACATGATATTTTCCTCCTTTTATAAGTGAAATAATCTGAAAATAGAACTTTTTTTGTCAATATTAAGAAATTATTCATTTAAAACAAGCTCTTAAATTTTGCTGAAAAGTTAGTTGTAAGTTAGTTTTGTCTTATTTTAAATGTCCGAGGATATTTACACTAGAAACTTGACTGAAAATACTTGGTAAGAATTTCTGTTTTTGCAGTGCACAAGAGAAACAAAACATTTTGTGTTTTAATTAATCACTGATTAGTTGATTAACTGCAACAGGCTTTGCTGTTCTCATAAAGTTACTGCTTCACTTTCCTAATATTATGATTTTACTCACTCTGTTCCTAGTAGTTTGTTTTATACTTGACCTGAGTTAAAAATCCAAACAAATAGAAGCTGTAAAACAAACAAGATGGCCGCCCTGGCTACACTGACACCCATATTCTCCAAACGTGTAATGTTAGGAGTTGATATAATTGAATTTATCGCCCAATCCTGATTTAAAGAGACGCTTACGAAGCTTCAGCAGGTCAGCAGGGGGTACATGGATATAAAAACAACCTCCTCCTCCTCACAGTATCTGGTTATCCCTGTTTTCCTCTGCGCTCTGGTGCCAAAACATCGCTGACTCGCTCCCCTTTATTACGGGTTCCTGTTAAAACCCTTGAAGTCTCAGGCTGACCTCAGATGTCAGCCAAATATCTCCAAACCCACCACTGTGTCTTATTTAGTCCAGCGCTTCTCCCCCTGCAGGGCGCTGACTTCACTTATGAAAACACGACTTCCCCGCTGCCTGTTTGGGTGAGTCTTCTCACCAGGAGCAGAAAGCTGAGCTCATTTCAACAATATCAGTCTCCTCATGTACGGAAGGTTAAAAGGGACAAAATTAAACTGGTGATTTTGATGAGTGACTTTGACATAAATTTATGGCGATTAATTCATTATTTGTATTGCATGTTATAATTTCCATTTTAGTGTTTTGGTGACATATTTGGACATTTGATTAAACATTTATTTGTTAAATTAATGATATGTTTACTGATTTAAATTCTTCGTAGTTTTAAGTTTCAGTTTTGTTGTGAAATTTCAATATTGCTCCAAACTGAATGAAAGTTTAGCTCCAGTTTCTAAGTTGAGCTGTTTGTCACTTTAAAAATAAATTCATTATTTTCCAGTTTGTTTTGATTTTGCATTAGATGCTACTGATTGTGTTAGCTTCTGCTACTAGAGTTAGCTTCTGTGAATTGTGTTAGCTCTAGCAATTTATATATATTGTGCTAATGGTGTTAGTTCCTGCTAATGGTGATAGCTTTAGCTAATAGTGTTAGTTCCTGCATATTGCATTAGCTCTTGCCAATTGTGCTGGTTCCTGCTAATGTTCTTATCTGCTATTAATGGTGCTAGCTCCTGCTAATGTTGTTAGCTCCTACTATAGGTGTTAGTCTCTGCTAAAGTTGTTAGCTCCTGCTAAAGTTGTTAGCTCCTACAATAGGTGTTAGCTCCCACTATAGGTGTTAGTCTCTGCTAAAATTGTTAGCTCCTGCTAACGTTGTTAGCTTCTACTATAAGTGTTAGTCTCTGCTAACGTTGTCATCTCCTGCTATAGGTGTTTGCTCCTACTATAGGTGTTAGTCTCTGCTAAAGTTGTTAGCTCCTACTATAGGTGTTAGTCTCTGCTAAAATTGTTAGCTCCTGCTAAAGTTGTTAGCTCCTACTATAGGTGTTAATCTCAGTTTTGAATTCTTGTGTTTTGTTTATAATCTCTAGTTCACTGTAACCTGCCCAAGTTAATTTTGAGATTTTATCACAAACAACAACTTAAACCAACATGTATACTCACAGATGTAATAATACTCTCTGCCGGGGCGAAACTCGAAGCCTAAGGAGAACGGAGTGAAGAGCTGGAACTTCTCGGAGAACTTGAGCGGCCCGTTGGGCGACAGAGGCCTGTTGCACTCCCAGCGCTTGAAGCCCTTGGCGGTGTGATCGCAGGAGCTGTAGCCGTCGTAGTTCACCATGTAGAGGACGTAGCGCTCGGCCCGATCGTCCGACACCGGGCTCACGTAGTGCGGACAGTAGACGTCCAGGTAGTCGTTGATGCAGACGTCGATGTGGTAATCACCTCGGTAAAATCTAGAGGGAAACAAACGACCATGTTTGATGTGGAAAATCAGCAGATTTAAAATGGACACTTGTTGGTTTTCAAGAGGTTTCCAGGCCTTTTTCCAGGAACAAACGTAACAAAAACCAAGCCAGAAATCTTCTGCAGCATTTTCATTTGACCACTTCAGGCTTTTCATGCAACATTGGAAATATATTAAAAGATGCAAATAAGAAAATAAGCATTTCATTGCCTGAAACGCAACAGGAACCGTTAGTGAATTTGAACTGGGTGAAGCTAAATGAGGAGCTAAGACATATTTACAGACAAATATCTTTTTTATATTAAATACAAAATCTATATAAATGTGTTGTGCAGTTGTGGCTTCATTGCTTTTCTGAATAAATAGTTTTTTTCCCAGCAATTGGCCTGTTTGTTTGTTTGTTTTTTCAACTGAAAGTCTACAAAACATTCAGCAACAATTTAAAATCTGGCAGTATTGAATTTATCCACAAACATTATTTCTGGAAAAGCTAATTGTGCTAAACATTTTTAAAGTTAGCAAACGTGTGAAATGAAAATCTTTCTTAGCTACCTTTGCTAATAGTGCAAATTGCTAACAAAACCAACAACAGTCTTTCAAAAAGCCCAATTTTTAGCCTGATTGGCCCAAACTGCTGACTGACCAGTCAAGGAATGTTTAAAGAATGTTATTATGTTGACTCCTGTATTACAACACAATCAGTCTGCTGTTTTAGCACTGCTAGCTATGCTAACCATACAAACTGCTAACTTAGGCCACTTGAAACAAACCCTGTTTTACAGCAACTGCATCAAAATAACTGATGGCTACTCAGTAAATAAAGGCCAGAGTGATCTTACATCCTCCTACAATGCAGTTCTTAAAAACAAAATGGATTTAAAAACACTAGAGACGAAGAATCTGAAGGTTAATCCTAATCAGTGCCTCTCCTGTAAACATCTTTCAGGAAATCCTCAAATTTCCTTTGGAGGAATGTTTTAATTGTTTGGTTTGGGAGATTTCCTTACTGTTACAGGAGAACTTGAGGACATAAAGACGTCAGAATGAAAGATGGGTAAAGACGCAGAACGTCTCGTTTTGTCAGTCTGAACCTGTAGCAATTACCTCCCAGCAGAAACCTCTGACGGTCTTCACTCGTCAGTCTTTAGCCATTTATCAATGCTGGCACTCAGCTGAGATGACTTATGCTGCGGCTGAAATTAAACTCCCCCAGCGTTACAGAGCTAATCCCCTGGTTAGGACGGCCTTTAGTAGCTTTAGGAGGATCCCGCCGCAGACTGAGATTTTCATTAGCCACAGATGACAGCTCCATGTACGAACCCCAAGCCCCCAGCCTCTAGTTAAATCTGTGAGAAACATCCCCGTTCCCAAGCCTACAGACAGACTCTCCGCCTGCTGTTTACTGTAAACCCATTGGACAAGAGTCAGGGAGAACGAGCTGCAACCACAGGATATGCCAGGTATTCATTCCTGAGGTGGAGTGATTGGAAACACAGAATCCCACCAGTGCAGGAGAGACTGAGGCCTTTCAGAGCCTGAACTGTCCGTAGCTGCTAATGACCTGCGAACGTGAATCAGTGACATGCTGAGGATGTCTTCAGTACTCCAACGGTGTCCATCGACATGCTGGGCAGGAGGGAGCGGTGAGGCACTTGTAGCTACGAGCTACAAGAATTTCTATTTAGTTGGGAGATTATAGTCATGTTAGCAGAATAAAGACAATTTTACCAGAAGAACAATTTGAAAGTAAGAGAAGAAGCTTCTAGAGTTATCAGCATCTGATGGTTAAAGCTCAGTGAGTTTTGGTTGTTTGCTCAATTGTTTCAAAGTCCTGATGCTGATGTGTTAGTTAATCTGTGGACCTGGTACCAAAGTACAGAGGTGGGTAGAGTACCAAGAAATTATAAACAAGTAAGAGTAAAACTGCTTCAACGTGTTTTTACTCAACTAAAAGCAAAAAAGTTTTTGGTAAAAAAAAAAAATCTACGCAAGTAACTGATCAAATGATCAAACATTTAACCTTTAAAAATTACATCACCAGATGGACCAGGCTTGGGTTGCTAGGTAACGGCCGGAACTCCGCTGCTGTTGCTAGGTAACGGACGAAACTCTGTTGCTAGGTAACGGCTGGAACTCCGCTGCGGTTGCTAAGTAACGGACGGATCATTTCGCTTGTAACAAAACATTTTATCCATTTTGTAAGTGAAATAATCTGACAATAGAAACAATACTTTTCCTGTCAATATTGAGTGTTTTTTTTACTCCTATTTCTTGCTGAAAAGTTACTTGCAGGTTAGTTTTGTCTTTTTTCAAGGGGACTAACGTGTTTGCACAAGAAACTAGACTAAAAATACTTGGTAGGATTTAGTGGTTTTGCAGTGTGAACAGCTTTAATTGATCTTCCTGCACTGAAAACACAAACAAAATGCTGACCACCCAGGTTTATTTCAGCTTTAAGAGCAGAGTGGAAACCTAATGAGTCGCTGGAGACTTGCTTTGAGAAGCTTGTTAACATTTCTTCCACTGCAGACACAATATGGATGAATCCAAACGTCTCCGTCTGAGCCAGGTCACCGTGACTTTCACAAACTATTTCACACCTTTTTCCCACAAAGGGATTAGTCAAACACCTTCCCAATCCCGGCTAAGCTCAGGTGTTACTTCTGCGGCCGGCGTTGATTGACAGCAGTTGACACAAACAAAGCGGAGGCCGACATCAACGTCTTAGTGCGGATAGCGGACAAAGCGGGATGTCCTGATAGCGACGGCTTCAAGTCATAATATCAGCAAGCTCTGCTGAAGCTGAGGCTGTCCAGGCAGCCAGTGGGGGCGGAGGGAAAACAAGGGCTTGGGTTTCACATTTTACTGAGCTATAATTAGAGAGGGCTGGACCGGAGAACGGCCCAGGATGCTGAGAAACGTCCACTGGTTGGGCTGGCTGTTCCTCCTGATCACGGGGTTAAATGAGCCACTGAGTCTCCAACAGGAAAACATCGGAAACGTTGAGGTTAATCTGGGAAACTTTTAGAAAGACATGGAAATTTCACAGCTTAAAAGTTGAATGTTTGCTAGTAAAAACTGAAGGTTTTCTAGAAAGAAGTGGAAATTTCTGAGTTTGAAAAGTCAAAATGTTTGCGTTTTGAAACTGAAACTTTGAAGTGGTTTCTAGCAAATTTGTGATTTTTCAAACTCAGAAATTTCCACATCTTTTTCTAGAAATTGTGGAGAAGCAAACATGGAAATGTCAGAGTTTTAAATTATGAAAATTGCAAGAAAATCTTTGGAAAATTGTAGGTTAATCTCAGAATCTTTGGAGAAAAACCATGAAAATGTCAGAGTTTGAAAATAAAACATTTTTGTATTTTGATACTCAGAAATTTCCAAGGTTTTCTCTAGAAAAGTACTTTTTTCTATCAAATTTGGAACTTTTCAAACTCAGAAACTTTCATGTTTTTTCTAGAAAATGTTAGTTTTTTTTCCAACCAAATATTCTGGAATAAATCTTGAAGGTTTTAGTGTGAAAAGTAGATGATTTCTGACCTTTGAAACTCAGAAATTTCCAACTGTTTTCTAGAAATGTTGAGTTTTTCAAACTCAGAAACCTGAATGTCTGCGATGAGCTCCAGCACATTTTCATCCACATCAAGGAATTATTGACTTAAAACAAACTCCTATATTTTCTCATAGGTAACTTATGAGTTAGTTTTGTCTTATTTCAAGTGTACTAGACCAGAATCTAGACTAGAATTACACTTGGTCAGGTTTTATGTTTTTGCAGTGCAGGAGAAGTAGATTTAAATAGTAAATCCACTTGTTACTGACATTTATGAAAACAATAATACACCCCCAAGCAGGGGGAAGGGACGCGGCCATGTTGCTTTTCTCAGCTGCATTCTAGGTTAAAATCAGATTGGAAAGTCCGTCTGAATCCCATCCACCTCTATAGCCACAACAGATCAATACAAATTACTGTAGGGCGCTGCAGAAATATCAGCAGAGATCAGCCGGGGTGTTTATAGCAAACAGACTGAAGGGTTTCACCTGGGAGAGACGGGAGGACGGCTGCAATGTGGCGAAATAAAGAAAACAAATAAAGCCGTCTTTTCATGGTGGTTTCTGCAGCCTAATGGTGTGAAATCCCCTCTGGATTTCACCAGTCAATACTGGTCAGCATGAAGACTCACAATGCAAAGGATGCACCACTTCTTCATCAGCCTAGCCCTCATATTTCCACTTGATTCAACCTGGTAGGTGCACAAATTACCTCCCACACAGCACAGGATGCACTGTGCAAACATTTTAATTAAAGGCGCTCACACTTAAAGTATGTCTCAGGATGATCCCTATCATTTTGTAGAGGCAAAATTAGAAAGCTGCTAACCACCATCTACCCACAACTCGGATTTCTAAAATAAAAAATATTTATATCTGGTTAGAAATGGTGTCCCTCAGGGCCGAGTTGTCGGCCCCGTTACATTTTTACATTTTACTTTCCTTCAAGTTAAAATTGGGACAGGAAAAAAAAAGAATTACACTTTTAAAAAAAAAATCAGAATCCTGATTTTCATCTGACATGTAGAAAAAAAATATCTGAATTCTGAGAAAAAGTTAAAATTTTGGGTAAAAAAAAAAGTCAGTATTTTCAGAATAAAGTAAAAATCCTAAAATTTAAACTCGGAATTCAGATAAAAAGTCAAAATCCAGAGAAAAAGATTTCTAAAATTAAAATTAAAATTCGGACAAAATGGTAATATAAGTAATGATTTTGAGAAAATAAAAGAGTTACAATTCATCAGAGGTGAAAGTTTGTTCACACCCAAAGCCAATAAAATCACGCTGCACCATAATCCTCCTATCACTTCCTGTTGTCTTCTTTGCTGTTTCCTCCAGTAGTAACATCCTGCTGTTGATCGCCTGACTTGTTTGTTTCAATTGCAGTTTTACTAAAAACACAAATTTAAAAACCGACAAAAAAAATCTCCACCTACCACAAAAACTTAACAGAAAACGTGTTTTATTTTTAGTTTGGTAAAAGTATTTCCCTCATTGTGAGGGGAACAGAAACGCAGCTTGTATGCTGAGTGTTTTTCCTCCTCCATCTTGTTTCTGTCTGAGCCGCGGAGCTCGGAGTCGGTTTGTCGGGTCCAGACGGTTCGGACGGCCTCCGGAGATCCAAAAGCACCAGCAGATGAGCAGCTGTTTGCCAGATGGAGATTTTTGAGTGGCACAAGTGAAATATAGAAAAGAACCAGAGCCATAAACATCCAGAGCGACTCGAGACGTGAAGCAGACGAAGACATTTCTACAATCTGCTTTCCTCCTTTAATCCCGTCTTCTCTGAAGAATTAATTCATTCTCCTCAGCTTTCCTTGTTTTTATTACAGGACAGATTTATTCCTCCATTTCTCTAAATTGCTTTGTTGTTGTAGGCATTTTAGAGAATCATTAAGGCTTATTGAGACCATTTCACCAGTTGAGTTTTTCTCCTGAGCAGCGGGAGGTGAAGAGAATCGAAGCTTTTTATTAACGCGGGCGGGAAGAGTGATGAGCAATAAAAAAGAAGCATGCTTCAGCGGCGGAGAATCAGTGATGGATATGTCATAATGAGCCAAATGAAGGCCTCTAAATCCTAAATGCATTTGTCTTGGTGTTTAATCTTCCCTGATTGGATCAATTAGTCACTTTAGAAAAGCTAATCGATGAATCAGTAACCAGAGCTCTTAACAAAGCACACATCAGGGCTAATCCCTCTTTCTGTCAGCTGCCCCCCAGACCTGTTTGCTTTCTTTGAGCCCCATCTGTTGTGTTTGTGGCCTGGAGCAGGTAAGGGAACTCAGAGAGGACATATCTTGTGTTTTACTTACTCCATCAGCTGTTTTATTTGATTTTCTGCGTGTTTCTTGTGCAAACCTACAACTCAGCCAGACGTCAAGCCTCTTTCTGGGAGATGTTGATGGAAACTCTTGGAGCTGAGAGTAAAAGTGTTTTATTTCCCAACTTGAAATGCATGAAAATATTGTTTCAAGTTGCCTGAATGATGCCAGTAGTTGCATTCCTCACTGCTTTTATGTTTATTTATAAACACAAAAGAGGCATAAGCTTGTTTCACTGGATCAATATGAATGATCACAGGTTACAGATAGAGCTATAAAGAGAAAACAACATTTCAGAGCTCCAAAGTAAACAATTGATAGAAAAACTCAGAAGGTTTGAGATTTCAATTTTTGACTTTCAAAAGTAAAAAAAACAAAAAACACATATTTGTTAGTGGTGAGAACAGCTAACCAAAAACTTACATTCACTAACCGCTAATAGCCAAAACAAGAATCTCATATAAAACTAATTAGCAGAAGCTAATGCTAAATTGCTAAACACTTTAAAAAGTAGCAGAAGATTACACAAAACCAGTAAAGACATAAAAGAAATTGGCAGAAGCTAATGCTAACCTGCTAAACATAAAAAGTGTGCAGAAGCTAATGCTAACCATTAAGACAACTGTCTCTCAGTCTGTATCTTCATCTCCTTTTAGTCGGATGTAGGACAAACAACAAACTCCTCAGTTTATGATTTTGATACATAATATTACTTTAAAGTTCTTTAAACTGGATGAACAAAGTCACAAACATTTGATGTGACATAAACTTCATGAAAAAGGTGAAACTTTTTAAGGCAATAATTGATCAAAAGGCTAAAAAAAATGGCGGCCATATCGAAATTCAAGTAGATTTTTTTTCACTCTTGTCTCAACTCGAAATATTTCTTACAGCAATTTTCTGCATTAAAACAGGCAAAGAGACGACAACATGAGACGTAATGGTGGATGCGATTTGAAAAGACGGATAGAGAAGAAAAGAAACGATGAGGATGAAAAACGGTGAAGGCCTCATGGGAGGAGAGCAGGAAGAAATGAAAAGGAGAGCAAAAGATAATCTGTAAGGAGATGAATGTTGACAAAACAAGGGAGCAGAGGAAGGTAGAAAGCCTCCCGTTGTTTTCCTCCCGGACACGCCGGGTCAGGACAGGGCCAACTTCTCCAACATGCAGCGATATCAGAGATTTATCTACGGAGGACCAAAACTGACATAATTCTAAAAACAGCAGAAACGTGATTTTTGTTTTTCCTTTTCCTCATACGTACATTTTCATCAAAGAATATACATTTTGTCTTTCCTTCTCCAACAAATATATTTTCTAACAAAAACTCATGGTCAGCATAACTAAGCAGAAAACAAACCAACAAATCCAGCAGCCCACAAACTTCTGACTGCACTTTCACATCACTGCCTGTAGGGGGAGCCGTGTAAACCAAGGCAGGCTGGTCGTCTCATTGCTCTCCACCTGTCCCATCATTCACAACTCTGCACCAGCGGGAAGTTCAACTCATTACAGCTTAACTGGATAATTACACACACACACACACGCACACACACACACACACACACACTGCCAGCCAGAGGGCCCGGTTGGTCCGACTGGGCGCTGACAGCAAACCAGAGCCTGTGAACTGCAGACAGTTGTCTGAGTCTTTGCTGGGAACAGAACCAGAGGAGGTGAATAATTGGGCTCAGATTAAAAACACATTTCGTCTTGTGGGAAGACATCTGAGATGGTTGAAAACACAACAAGAGGCGGGAAAATGGATGCATCCTGGTGGTCCTGACCGCCTAACATCACCAACAGCAACTTCAAGAGACCAGAGACACAGACGTTTCAGTGTGCAACTGAAGACAAAAGGCCAGAACATTGAAGTAATCAAATCCAGAACGCTAACGAAGTAAAAACCAATCCCACCGACCAAAGAGCATCGAGCTGAAAACACAAACAAATGATTGGACATTAAACTGTCAGCAAAAAAAGTCAAGTAGGGTTTAGGTAAACTGTATGAATAAGACTCCAACAACACAGAGAAAAAAGCTAGATTTGTCACTAATTGGACCCCGTATTAGGCAAATGATAACTTTAAAAAGAGATGCAACGTTTACTTAAATTAGTGCCATTATAGATCAGGGGTCCCCAAAGTGGGTCCTGGAGGGCCAGCGTCCTGCATGTGGTAGTTCTCTTCCTGGTTTAACGCACCTGGATCCAATGATGGCTGTTAGGAGGCTTAAGAAGAACATTGACATGCTGAAGAGGTTGTTGGTTCCACCAAGGAGATAACTAAAACATGTAGGATGCCGGCCCTCCAGGGCCCACTTTGGGGGCCCCTGTTATAGAGTGAGAACAGTTAGAGACTAAGACTAGAGCCTTGAGGTGCTCCAGAAGAGACCGAGAGACACTCCAGAGAAGCGGCGGCATCCTGTCGTCGTCAGGTCTCCATAGCAACCGTTTGACGATCTGTGTAACTGTGTTTCCATCAACCTTAAAATTGTGCAAATTGGAATTACGAAAATAAATATGCTAACTGAAAACGTGACAATTTTGGGGGGAAAAAAACAACTCGCTAAAAGGTTTTTGGGAGGAGGAGATGGTTTTGAAATGACCTTTTTCAGTCAAAACTGCAAAGGAAACAAGTTTTTTGCATTACACGTGTCATGAGCAACAACAGGAAGTTACTACTGGCAGAAATGATGAAGACAGTTTCGGCAACTTTGCCTGCGCCAATTTAGAAAAAATAAACATTTTTTTTGCTGAAAGGTTTTTCTGCCATATTGAAGTTAGTTTATTTGGTCAAAACTGCAATAGAGTCAAGTTTTTTGCATCACATAAGACACGTGATCAACAACAGGAAGTTACTGCTGGCAGAAATGCCAAAGAAGACAACAACAGGAAGTGGTAGGAGGATAACAGAGCGGCATGATTTTTAATGCGTGAATAAACTTATTCACCTATTTAACAGAAACAAAGCAACTGAAACTGTGTTTTTTTACATGATGAAGACAGTTTTTAACAGAAACTCATGTGAATTGCCAAATTATGTTTTGTGTGTTTAATGGAAACACAGTTTATAATGTCAGGAAACAGTTTTTCTGACATGTTTTGTTTTTGCAGTGTAGCTGCTGTTATCATCTGATCTGACCCGTCTAGATGAATATTTCACAAACTGAGACAAGTGGAAGAAAGCAGCAGGTTAATTACCAACAGGGTCGTTCAAGGTCAGAGGTCAGAGGAGTTTAGCGTCAGTCATCTGTTAGGCAAACAGCAGCGCTGCGTCGCTCTGACCCGAAGGGAACCGAACGCGGCTGTATGGGTTGAGATTACAGCAAAGGAAAGAGAAAAGTCAGGATTTATTCGTCAAAACTCATCGGCAGAATCAATCAGAGGTAATTTCTCGACAGATTCGGTTTGGAAACAGAAACTAAAGCTGCTGAAAACACAGAGAGAGTTAAACTGACGGGAGGATTTCAGGAAAGACTCAACAAGTTCTTATGAAAGAAACCCAAACTGGTCCTGATGCAAGAAGAAAAGGAAGAAAAGATCGAAGGAAGGAAGGAAGGACAACATTCTGACTTGTTCTGGGCGTTTTACTGCCGAGCCCGTCTCCGTGGCAACAGAATCAGTCCTGGACTCCAAACCTTTCCCCCAGAGATGCTGCCTTGCTCAATCAAAACTCGCCGCTCAGTTTTATCATTTAAATATTTCTGAGCGAACGTCTCGACCAATCAGATCGCTCCTCAGCCAGACTCTGAACCCGACCGTCGTCTTCATCACTGAGAGAGCTGATTATCTTCCTCCGCTTCGTATCGATCCGACACCTTAGACTCTGAGATGAGGTCAGAGGTCACTGACAGCCAATTATTCAGCCTGAGAGCCGGTGTTTGGTCGGAGTCTGAGCCTGAGAGGCGGCCTGACCTCTCCGCCATGTTGGAGTTCACAAAATAATAAATAAGATGATGAAGCTACCTTCATCCTCTGCTACATCAGCTGGATCTTATTGACCCACTTTTATTAGAAATTTATGGTTTTTAATTAAACATTTGGGTTTTTCCACGTTTTGGATCATTAAAACCTTCAATAGAAATGATTATTTGTAATTAATTGATTATTTAAATGATCACCAACTAATTTAGTAATCAGTTAATTGTTAACTGAAAACAACATATTCAGGGTAGAAATTAAACCAAAACTGTACAAAGTGTTTGCATTTAAATTAAAAACATGTTTGTCTGTAAATATGTTCAAAGACAGTTTTAGCTTCGCCTGGTTGAAATTAGCTAAAGAAAAACTATTTTATTTAATTTTAGGCAGTAAAATGTTTATTAATTTAAAAAAAATAAATTGAATTATGTGGAATGTGCTAATTTACTGGGATGTTTAGAAAACTTTCAGTTCAACACCTGTTGAAGTTTTGGTAAATTTGTTAGCATGCTAGCACTTTTGATAATTTTCAAAACATTTAGCACACTTAGCTTCCTTTAAAATAATTTTTCAGCATTAACTCTAATGCGCTAATTTACTTGGTAGTTTTGTAAGTTGTCAGTTAATTAAAATTGTGTCAAATTTTATTTTGTTTAGCACTTCAGTGTTTTTTAGCATTTGGCACATTTAGCTTCCCATAAGCAGTAATTGAAACTTTTAGTTGAATAAATTTTGACGTCTGTCTTGAAGTTTTGATTAACTGTTAAGAAGTTATCCACGTGGTGCTACAGCATTAGCTTTTAAATAACATGTTGCTGTAGCGCGTTAGCATTAGCGTAAGTCATGTTTCTGATGAGCTAGCTTTAGTTAGCTTCTCCTACCACTGAATAGATGTAATTTAATAGATGTAACAGAAACTGTTTTGGTAAAACAAACAAAAGTAACAAGCAGGTGAAAATAGAAAGTTAAAATGAAAATATGTTCTAGCTAAAATCTGCTAACTTAGTTTAAAGTCTGTAAAAGTAAATACTAAATGAAATGTTGTTTTTGTGAATCCAGTGACTCTGTTGGTTTAATGTAGAGTCAGAAACAGCTAATGAACCTTTGGCATCCGTTCTTTCTGCATGGTTTTCTCTTCCTTACGTAAGAATGCAGCAGGTTTGTTTCCACGCCGCTGAGCCTCTTTGTTCCTCCCGTCTGCAGGCGACTGCAGGAGGAAATGGACACAGATACAAACCGTCTGCATTCAGGATGAAACCACAGCAGATTTCACCCAGAGCCTGTTTTTATTAAATCAACGTCCATAAAACCAGCTTTAGCATCAACAGCTCCCAGAGGGAAGCAGAGATCCGTTAACAGCTGGATTATCTTCACTCCCTATTCCCAGGGTTCCAGGATCATAATCTGAGCATCATCCGGTAATCCCAACGATCTTCCAAATGGATTTCATTTAATTCAACACAAACTCAACTGAATTAGCACAAAGCTATAATAAATCATTTATAAAATGTTGCTTCATTAAAGTTGTGTTCTTTGGTCTTTCCCATTTTGAGTCGTGTTTTGACAGGAAACAGGAAGTGACGGTTTAAAGAAACATTGAACCAATCTCAAAATCCCTGCTAAATAAATATACTTAAATATACACATTTAAAAATATGTACAAGAATAAAACTGTAATAACATATGAGAACAAAGTCATAAAAGTTTGAGAAAAGGTCAGTTTTATCAAAATAAAGTCATAATATTATGATAATAAAGTAGAATTACTGCGATAATAAAGTCATAATATGAGGTTAAAATAGGTAGAACATGAGAATAAAGTCAATATTATGAGAGAGATCAAAGTCATAATGGGAGAAAAAAAGTTATAATAACAGTTACTAATAATAATAATTAATAACTAATAATTTTATAAAAACTTAAAACCTAAAACCTGAGGAATGTTGAGCATCTTGTAAAGTTTTATTTTTTTCAGTTTCACAAATACAGGAAAACTTTTTATTAATTTACTGCAATATTTCTCATAAGACCAGAATTTAATTATTATCCATCGCAGGATTTTGAAACGATTATGGAGAACAAAGTTTCTGAGCAGGTCAGATCCTGATAACTGTAACAAAGATTTTCTGATTAAAACTATTTTATTCTGCTAATTTTAGGACTTTATTCTCAAAATGTTCACAGTTTAATGTGGAAAACGTTGCCGTTAGTAAAAACCTGACTGGTCCATGTCTGGAGTTTAGGAACATTTGTGTCAACATTAAATATTTACCAAAGGAAAACGTAAAATAAATCTATTAGGAAATCAGTTTTTTTAAAACCAATAATTGGTTTTGACTCTTCGACTTGATTCTAAAAACATAAACTTTGGCTCCTAAGAGGAGCAGGAAGAATCGGAGACCCAGATGTTTCAGCAGCAGGAAGGCCCCACCTGAAGCATGTTTGGCTAACACGGCTCTTAGGAGCCCGAACCCTGACCTCTGACCTCCATCCCTGGGGGGCGAGCCGGCCCCCCCGCGCAGCCCTATCGCTTTACTGGACCCCGGGGAGCCGCACCCCCGCGCGCCTGGGGCCGCCGCACTCTGAACTCCAAAAAACCAGAGAGGAACCCACAACGTCTGGACTCAATCACAAAGCAGAGAGGCTTTCACGCACACACACACACACACACACACACACACACGCACACACACACTTATCCACTAGTGAGGACTCCCACACAGCTACAGGTGATCTGAAGTCGGCGAAAACCTGGAAAAACGGTTCAATTCAACCGTGGCGAAGCTCCGCCCACAAAACGCTTCACACAGGAACCAAAAATATTCAGGCTTAATTATTTAAATTTATATATTTATATATTTAACTAGAGTGTCTGAACAGATTTAGAAGTGCAAAAGTAATAAATGTGATACAGAAAAAGAAGAATCTTTTTAACGAGTTTAAAGCTGCAGTCAATAGTCAGAAAATTAAAACTTTATTCTCAAAATATTATGACTTTATTCTTGTAATTAGTAGGAGGAGTATAATGATCAAAATAAAAAAAGAAAAATGAAATTACAAGAATAAAGACAAAAATGTGAACAAAAAGTCATATTTTCAGAATAATATTGAAAGGATAAAGTCAAAATAATGAGACATAAATCATATTTTGAGGATCAATTCATAATATTATGAGAATAAAGTATTATTATAACTTTATTTGTAATATTAAGATATGAATACATTATTATTTAGGTTATGATAATACAGTTTATGATGATAAACATTAATATGATATTAAAATATTTTGATAATATAGTTTTATTTTATTGTCATGTAATAATTTATTCTCTATTATAATAATAGAGGAGAAAGTTGTTAAATTACGAGAATAAAATCATAATATTATGACTTCATTCCAGTTATTTTCTTTCTATAACTCTATTTCTGTGTTATAGAAATGAAGAGAAAAGAATTAGTGGTCATTTCTGTCTGGGGGCCATCGGGCCCCCAATCAGCTTTCTACGGCCCTGTTCTGGGACTGAGGCATGAGAGCGAATCGACTCTGAGAAACCAGACGAGTCGGAGTGAAAGCAGCGGAGGAGGTGAAGTGATGTGAGCAGAAACATGTTTGATTTAAAGCTCCCACTGGTCCAGTACGTGAAACCAGTCTGCTCCCAGTTTATTTGTTTGGCCCAGTTTCACACACGATGTCTCAACAGGCCCGGAGCATCTCCAGTTCCCATCCCTGAACAACAGGGAGAGAAACAGCAGCTCTGCCTGCTGGTTTTCATCTCGTCTGGATAAAAACCCAGAGAAAAGCTTCTGAAAGGCTTTTATTTTGGTAAGTCCCTGAAAAACTTTAGTTCTGATGTTTTTACAACTCCGCAAATTACAAGGAAACAATAGAAAACGACACTCTGGATTAATGCTAATTAAAACAGCTAATGGAGAAAGAGTTTGTCGCAACATTAGGCCTCCAGATTTGATTAAAGCCACATAATTAAATTTCTTAATTCTTCATTAGATGTACAACACAGATCCGTATTTAACCAGAACTTTTTTCTTCCATTTCGCTTTCAGTTCAATTTAGAGCTTCATGTTAAAATCAGTCTAAAGTTTAACTTCACAACTTTCATCTTTTTAATAGTTTATTACTGTTTTCTTCTTGTATTATTTCTACTGTCGTATTATTCAGGCATTCTGGTAATATTGACTTTATTCTCGCATTATTACAACTTTTGTCTCGTGTTATAATGATATTATTCACATTATTATTACAGTGTTAGCTTAGCTGTTAGCAGCGGCAGCTAATCTACCACAACAAACGCTTATTAATAATCGCATAATAAACATAAAACTGTTATTGGAGTAACTTTTCTGAAAAAATTTCTTTTAGGAGTATTTTTACTAAGATGTTCTTTGAGTAATTTTATTATTAAGTATTTTTACTTCTACTTGAGTAAAATTTCAGGATTTTCTACCCACTGAATGAAAAACAAAAAATTTCTCTGACACAGTTTTTGTTTAAAGTTTTTTATTGAAATTAAAATGATTTGGAAACATTTTATTTTGCCTCATTTTGTTATTTTTGTATCTTATATGAACTATTTTCATTTTGGTCCTTAAAATATAAATATTTCCACTGAACTTTATGTTTTGGTCCGTCTGATGATGTCATTTTAAAATATTACATTATTGATAATTTGATCGGTTGCTCAGTTACGTGAGTAACTTTTTACCAGATGCTTTTTTACTCGTGAGGACAGGTTCTGGGTCCTAGTTGGACCCAGAAAAAGCCGGGCCTGTAGCGTCGTGTAAAGCGGCTAAATTTAGCCGCAGGCGGCGCGTTCCCAGCATGCCGCGCCGCACTGCGCCGCGCCGCGCCGCGCCACCTGGCCCGCTCAATCCCTGTCAGAGTCTCGTCCATCAGCTCCGAACCAGAGCCGCCTTCATCGGGCCGCGGCTCGGATTCACACCTTCTGAAGTCCTGGCCCGGTTTCAAAGGCTGTATATCACATCCGCACCCGCCGGAGGACTCCGCTGATAACGGGAAACTTTGGAAAATTCAGCGAAAATGAAAAGTTTTCCAACAGATAGAAGCTTTCAGACAGCTGCTGATAATTCATACAGAGACAGAGAGAGACAGAGAGAGAGAGGTGGAGCTGAAATTATGGCAGGAAATGAGAAACAAACATAAAGTTTTACGACTAATTCTTCCCCCGACTGATGTGCTGTTATTTATCATCGTTAATTTAGCTTTATAACATTCAACAAGACATTTTTCTGCTCTCCTTCAGTTTTTATTCACATTATTACAACTTTCTTCTGGTCATATAATGTTGAGTTGTTTAGCTAGCATGTGCTAGCAGTAGCTAGCATGTGCTAGCTGTTAGCGCCTGGTTGCAACCATACTGCTTGTTTTGAATGTTATTATTTCACAGTTTGACTTTGTTTTTGACGTTCTTCTCTTGGGAACCTCATGATCCAGATGTTTTTAGGGACGACCTTGAAGCTAGCGTTAGCTTACTCAGTTTTTTTACATTCATGTTGTGTCTTCTGTTGTTTACATCTGTTAATCAATTTGGGAATAAAAGTTTAAAATTATATCAAACTACAAAAATGCGGTCAAATTTAACCAAATTAACAAAATAAAAGCCTGTGCAAATACTGTTATGGTTCAGTTTTCAGGTAACTTTTTAGTCAGATAACAACAACGAGTCCAACTCTGCTTAAAAAATCTACATTAACGGTGTTCAAAGTGTGGAAAGGGGGCCATTTGTGGCCCTTGAAATGATTTTGTTTGGCCCCTGTCTACAAGTCAATAATAATAATAAATTCATGGCACAAAACAAAGCAATACTAATTTTTGCATTTTGAATTTAAATTTGTGGGTTTTACCCATCTCTATGTGCCTGGCAGTGAAAATCTCCTGGTATTCTGACCAAAATGGCCGCAGAGAGAAGCAGAAATGTGGCTCTGGATGAAACAAACTGTTTTCCGTTGCTGCTTTCCAACAGCTGATCAGCATTAAAACAAACCAAGACACAAATATTCCTCCCATGATTCCCACAGAAAACGCCGTACCTGGAGTCGGATCTCCAGTTAGCGCCGCGGGGACGGCGGCTACCTCGGCTGAACCCGGGAGAATCGCTGGAGAAGAACCACATGCAGGAGGATTTACGGCGTGGATGTGACAATGGAGAGAGCCGTAGAGGAGGAACAGAGGTGATGGATCGCCTCCCCACCTCACCGGCGGCATCCAGACAGATGTGTGTGTCTGTTTTCCTGACCACCTCACAGCTGAAAGTTTGGTTTTATTTCTGTTTCCAGGCTCATTGCACCTCTGCTGCACCAACGTCTGGGTTAAATTACAGCTAAATCCCGTCATTATCGCCGTATTTTAGGGTGCAGACCGCAGCGATTAGCCCCGGCCCTGAACCGCGGACCCCTCATTTAACACAACACTTCATGTAATTGTTATTGGAAGTGCAGATACAAGCCTGCTGTTCAGGCTAACGGCTCTTTTTCTTCTCTTTCTTCCTGGTGACGCAATTATCGCCTCGGGAAATAAGGCAGAAAATTTAACAGAACATGGGATTATTCATCCCGGTTCAGCTTTTTCCCAATTAATGAACAATTTCAATTTAAGTCCAGAACAATTCAGCTTAACAGAGGAATATATAACACCGTATTAGAGCCGATAAAGATAGAAAATTCAGAAATTTTCAAGAGAAAACAAAGAAATTCTGAGCTCCAAGAGTCGTAAAATTGTGAGGAAAAAAATTCAGAAACTGGATACTTTCAGAAGAGAAAAGGGAAATTTTAGCTCAAAAAATTTCCAAAAGTCAAAATCTCACAAATTTTCAGTATCCCTGCTTTTTCTAGAAAATTTCTGAAACTCAACTTAACAAAAAATTTATTTATGACCTTTCAATCTCAGAGAATTTCCTTGTTCTTTCTGAAAAAAATTCTGAAATTAATTTAGAAATTTCTGTGTTTCTCTGAGAACAAAATAGAAAATGAGAGATTTAAAAGAAAAAAGAGGCTTCTCATCCAACATCAGTGTTTGACCTCGGAAATGAATTTTGGAATTTTTGTTTGTGACATTTTCTGATCAGACTCAGAAAGTGAACAAATGATCACCTTAAATATGTTTAGGACGTTCAATTTACAGGTTCTTTAACAAAGAAAAATGTAAACCCCCCCCCACCCACCCAAAAAATACAGATAAATGAAATTGAAAAATGAAAGATTTAAAAGAAAAGAAGAGCCACAACTTCTTGCCCAACATCAGTGTCTGACCGCAGAAATAGATTCAAAAAGAACGGCAAAAAACCCCACAAAAAGTTAGTTTATGAGTCCATTGTGGTTTTCATGTTTACAAAAAAACATGAACAAAGGGAAAATAAAAGACTTAAAAGAAAAAAGAGCCAAACCTTCTTGTCCCACATCAGTGTCTGACCTCAGAAATGCATTCTAAAATAATGTTATGGAAACACCAGAAAACATTAGTCTTAATAGTCCAGTACAGAAATAACCAGAGGTTCCTGTGGTGGGACATAGAAGGTTTTACAAACAAACATAAAAAAGTGAAAAACCGATTGAAAACAATTGAAGATGACAGATTTAAAAGAAAAACGGATCTGAAAAGGGACTAAGCTCAAATTAAATGTGAGTCCAGGGGTTGTGAGGCTACATAAATACACTCCCCTCCATTGAATGATGATGTTCTCGTTTTTCAGCCCCTGCGACCCCCAGGGAGACGTAGAGCACCGCTAAGCTGGACATGGACCCCCCTCTGGTCCGGCGCTCTCCCCTCTGCTAGCGCTGTTAGCAGCTCGCCCTCTGATGTCCATCATGCCGTTAGTGGGAAAGGCAAAGAGCACCGCCATCGTTTTCATTTTGGTCCATAACCATTAGCATCGCTGTAAAAAGATACGACCGTCTCCATGTGATGGGAGCGAAGCCACATAGCCGGACCGCTCAGCTGCTCGCCAGAAGACGCCGTCATTATTTTTTACGACTTTCTCTTCTTTGGCTCTTAATGTCCCATCCTTCCTGTCCTTTAGCGGCTGGAGCCGGAGGATGTGGGAGATTAGTGGTGGGAGAGACCATTCGGGTAGCAAAACAGCCGCAGGTTTGATTTCCTTCACAATTACCAGAGTTCTGAGACGACTTTGAGCCCAATCGATGCCGGCGGGCCAGAACCTCGATAAATCTGAGTCCTTTAATGATGCAGGATTCATCATTCCAGAAGAAAACATTGCTTTGATCAATCGTATGGATTATTTCCTTTTAAAATATAGATAAATATCCAAACCGAGGATGTTCAGAGTAGGGGCTGCAATAATTCAAGAATAAATTAAGACAAAACTACAACTTTTAAATCAAAAAGTACTCAAAAAATATATTACGTGCAAGATGACATGTAGGCATTAATCGGATTAATCGATTATTTAAATAATAGTCAACCAATTTGGAGATTGATTAATTATTAACTGGGGGACATTGACTCAAAAAACAGGCCAATTGCTGAAAGAACAACAAATACAGAGTAGAAATGAAGCCAAAACTGCACAAAAATATAAACATATTGAATATAAGATTAAAAAAACAAACACTTTTTCACATTTAGCTAGCAAGCTAAACTTTTAGCACTAATCTTAATATTTAGTTAGCTAGCAAATATTTAGCATCTAAGTATTTAGTTAGTTAGCTACGTATTTTGTTTTGAAGCTACATATTTAGTTAGCAAGCTAAATTTTTAGATTCCGAACTAAATATTTAACTGCTGGTAACCAGAAGTGGACTATCAAAATAAAAGCTGTGTTTTGAGAACCTCTAACTGACTTCCCTTCATTGTTGCTCAATGGAACAACAGTTTTGTTTCATTGTTGTTTCTACAACAATTCAGATTAAAACACAGTCGTGAATGCAAAATCCAGCTTTTATTTTGATAGTCCACTTCCGGTTACCTGAAATTGAATTTGCATATTAGCTAAATAATAAATTCTGAGTAAAATATTTAGCTTGGAAACTATAATTTTGGCAAATATGTTATGAAAAACCCAACACATCCTCTTTAGAAGACTATCATAAAACAACAAAGTGTCTTCAGTCAGAGGCGTCTTCACATCTGCTGTGATACTGACTGCTGCAGGAGATCCTTTCCCTGCTTTCAGCATTTATAAAAACATTTAAATTCTGGGGTTAAAGTGTTTTTAATTTTCAAATCTGTTTTGCAATTCTTATAAATAAAGTTTAGTAATTATCACTGCTGACAAAAGTTTAAAAGTTTTGTTTTTAATGTGAGAGTAAGATTATTTTGGGAGGATAGTTTTTGGTTTTTGTTGTTCTTGCTGAAAGCACATTGTGCTTAAATCGCCCCAGGTCAAAGAGCTTTAATAATATTTACACTTTTAAAGAGTAATTTTATATTATTTTACCATATTACACGAGGATTATTTGGAGTTTTATGTTAAAATGATCGTAATGTGGAGGATGGTTGGATATTAGAGTCCATTTTGGAGTCAGAGGGTTTAAAGTGACCGACATCAATCGACACACTCACATATTTTACACTCACAGAAAGCACTTCACGTGCTCAACACGCCTCAGATGCTGTTTACTCTCCGAACAACAGCCAATTACCCGCACAGGGGGGCTTTCAGCAGCTCACAACCGCACAGACGCAAACATTTGGACGCACTTCATGTTTTCCACACGACACTGTTTGGTTTTAATTAAACCGAATCAAAGCGGCGAACATTCCTGGCTGTAGAAATAAATACACACTTGAAACCATTTCTCAACAGAGGCCTTACTGTTAAACATGCCCGAGTCTTTCTGTGCCATCATTTCTCAAATTGACTATTTTCTCCTGTTTTCACAGGACTTGTTAAGCACTTTGATGAAAACTGTCATACAAACATAATTGGGAGGGCGGCCATATTAACCCTGTGAGGGGCCCTGGCCAGCTGTGGGCAGTTACTGCCCTCTTTGTTTCCCCGTCGCTGGGAGGAATATTTGCCAAACAGCTCAACCATGTGCTGAGTTTTCCCTAAACAAAACCTGAAGCTAAAAGGAGCTTCTTGCCTTCAAAACGTCATTTTACACCAAATTCCTGCATGACAGCAGAATTCCATGTTATATTATATGCAGATGATAAGCTAGTATTTTTTAGAAAACCATTTTTTAAAATAGGATTCAAACTAAATTATTTTAGCAATAGATTATTTTTTATAAAAAATTGGCAGCTTAATTTAACCTCTTCATAAAATAATTCAATTCCTATTTTAAATAAGAAAAAATAATAATTTTATTGCACAAACTGTAGTAACATAGCGTTACTTTACTTGATCATTTGTAGTAAATCTGTCACTAAAAAAAATACTGTCTACTAATCCAGTGTTTTTAAATACTTATAGGAGATTTTATTTACAGAGTTTGAAGATAAAACTACGCTAATCGACGAGTCCTGAGTAGAACAGATTGACAAAAAGGAAAGTTGTTTCAATCTAGATTGCAAAATTTCTATATTATTAGTATAAAAAGTGAAGAAGCCTGACAGGATGAACACTGTGAACTTCACAGCACTGATCCCAGTAAACATGCTCTATTCAGGATGGCAACACAAACTGTGATGGAGCTTTACGTTAAACAAAATCCTCTCTGATACATTAAAATACAGTAAACATGCATAGAGACAGTTAATGAATAAAAGAATTACAGTTAAAAAGAGTTTGATGAACTTTCAGCTATTTAAAAAACAATCAAAATGAAGATCTAAAAGGTCTTATTCTGCTTTTAACAAGAAAATCTGGGATTAAACTACAATGGCTGCTGAAAGAATCAGGGTTTTATGAGTGATCGGCCATTTTGATGCCCATTAGTGAACTAATTGACCGTCTAACAGCTGTTTCAACAAACCCTTTAATTTTTCCACATCAAGCGTTTCCAACTCAACCTGAAGTAACCCCAATAGGAAGTCATCTCTTATGTTCAGCCGGTCCGGTCACAGAACCGGGTCGTCCCGGTTGAGTAGAGGTCTCAGTTTAACACCTGCGGGGCACAAAGTGCACCTCGCCTCCGTCGCTAGGCGCTAGCTGAGGTTTGGAAACCCGATCCGCGGCCTGCAGGCGGGTAATCCGCCGTTTTCCTGGCCTGACAGCCCGGCGATCATCACTCAGGTAATACAAATGGCTCTGACCCGACCCGTGTTCACACAGGTGTGAGAGTCTCTGTGGCTTTACGTGTGAAACATGTCCAGACCCAAAGCTGAGCTAGCTAGAGGAACCAGCTGTAATCCCACAGAATGAAAATAAGAACCTTTTTCACCAGGTAAAGAAAACGGAGAACAAAACTGCAGCTTATTGTTTACAGCTGATTGGATTGTTAATGTTTACAAATAAAATAATGTTATAAAATAAAGTCTGACAGCTTCTTTTATCTCCACAACTTCACGTTTTTGGTCCAGGACTGCAGATTAATGACAAAAATAATCCTTCATCCAACTCAGCTTCATTTATAAAACAACATCAACAACAAAACAAAGACATTTATTAAATATCTATGGAGTGAAAAGTCACACATAAGAACAAAAAGCAGGTTCAGACAAATAAATTACGGCCAAATTAGCATAAATCAGATGGGAGAGCTAAGTTTTAAGTTTAGTCATTAGTAATAAACACAGTTTATGAAGCACTTTAGCATTAGCTTCCACTAAACTCAATGTTTGTGTAGCGTTTTAGTGGATCTACTGTTTATGATTACAGCTTAAGGTTAGAAAAACTAACCGTTTTATGTAGCAGTGCAAGCTAAACATTGATTTATTTTGGTGATTTCTGACTGGTTTACATTTTTAATGCCGTTCCTGCAGTTTGATGGTTTGTGGCTCTACAGATAAACCATCAATCATGAGAAGAAATGCATTAAATAGTAAATATGGGAGCTTCAATGCTGAGGATTTTCATCAGCAATAAAAATATAAAAGATGCAAAAGGAGATTCGGTTTGCTGCTCAGAAACAGTAGATATAGAAAGCTTCAAAAAACCTGTCTGCAAACAAGACCTGCCTTTATTAAGCTGGATGAAGCAATTCGTGGCTCATATGTGAGGGAACACACACACACACCCACACACACCCACCCACACACACACACACACACAGCATTCCTGCGTGCCTTCTGGCTCTCGTCCCACCACACTTGTCACCGGACGGCGCAGAGGGCCTGCAGTGTGTGCCGGTCGGCCTGAAGAGGCTTTCACGGCCCTCTTAGCATGCAGATGGTGTCAGGTGACGAGACCCGGAGCTGTGGGACACAGATGGGTGTGTGTGTGTGTGTGTGTGTGTGTGTGTGTGTGTGTGTGTGTGTGTGTGTGGCTGCTGGAGGCCCCCGACTCGAGTGCTTGTTTCCAAAAATGAGACCCCAGCCTCGGGGAAAACCTCTCTGACCCGCTCAGAGCTGAAGAACATCAGCTGGATCGTCTCTACCAATGAAAATAAACTCACCACTTCCACAACATTCAGGTTTCTCTTTTTAAATTCACCTGGAAATCAGCAGAGTTGGGTAGATTAACTCAGTAACAGCTGTTGTTTTTGAAAACTGTTACTTGATGACTTCCATGATTAATCTGGGATTAAAATCTGGACATAAAGTCGTTTGTCCTGCGCTCTGATGAAACGTCCATCAGTGCAAACAGAAACAGAAACAGACGGACTCTGATGTGTTTGTTTGAGGACAAGGCAGCTCTTAATTGGGAGGAAAAGCATTTGCTCTTTTCAGCGCTGCAGCAGATGTGAAGCAGGTTTCACAGGCGGCGCATGAGCAGAATGTAAATGACCTCGTTGACCTTTATCACTTATCAGACACCGAGGACGTCGACCTCTTCCATCTTTTCACCGCTGACCTCAGGAAGACCTTTCAGTTTGTTTACTCATTCACTTCAGTCTGCAAACAGATTTTATTACTTCAGATTATAGCAAAACTATAATGCACACTTCAAAAACATAAAATCTTACCAAGTATTTTGGTTTTACTGACTTACAAATAATCTTTCAGCAGAATAGAGGAGCTTGTTTTAAGTCAATAATTCCTTAATATTGATAAAAAACAATTCTGTTTCCATTGGCAGATAATTTAATTTATAACAAGACATTTTCCCCACATTATAAGTGGAATAATCTGCCAGTGAATCTAGAACTTTTCATCAATATTAAGGAATTATTGACTTAAAACGAAAATTTGAACCAAATATTCACCAGAAACAGTCAAACCTGCAGTTTCTGTTAAAGTTTCATGAGGTTTTTATTGAAAGAAACTGATTTGGAAAAATTTTCTTTTGCAAAACTTTGTTATTTTTTACTGCTTATATGAATTATTGTCACTTTGGTTCTTAAAATACCAAAATCTCCACTTAACTTTATATCTTGGTCAAGTTGAGTTGAATTTTTACCAAAGACCTTTTTACTCTTAGTTGAGAAATTTGTTGGAGTTGAAGTTGAAGTATTGCTGCTCCTCATGTCTGGGTCCTCTGTCTGAAGGTGAGTTAAAGTAAATGAAGGACCTGAAAAAGGTTTAAAAACTGACCCGTCCATCTCGGACTCTAACTTGGCAGCGCCAGCATCGTTTTCCCTCAGTCTCTGGTTTCCCTCCTGGCAGAACAATCAGAACCGACGGTTCTGGACTCATCTGGTTCAGACAAGGCAGAAAACCAACTTAGCTGTGTTCAAAACTACAACACACTTTATGGCACCAATGTAGCTCCATAGAGCTTCATACAACTGAACTTTGTTTAGAAGCATCAGAGTAAATGGAGACAAATTCAGACCAAACTTTACAGATTTTAATCTGGAGGAAAAGTTCTCTTTCCTTTCATCAGAATAAATCCCAATAAAATAAACTGAGGTTTGTGTTCAGTCCAGATTTAACAACAAAACTTTTTCCTCTAAAAGAGAAAATATTCCTGGTTCAAATATTGATTAATTTAAAACGGTTTTTAAAGTTCTCATATCCGCTGTGAACAATTAACGTTTATAATCCAGGACACAAACTGAAGAGGATGTTAAATATGTAAATGTAAAGTTGGCTCTAAATGAAAGCGTCCAATCAGGAGATAATCTTTTTATTTATTTTTTTTACAGCTCTTTTATTGTGAAAGTCCTTCCTGGGTTTTCTCACCCCAGGTTTGTCTCCATAAGGAGGAATTTCGCTCATTTGGAATAAATATTCACCTTTGTGTTTTCTCTCTTTGACACCGGAGATGAGACTGCTACACACACACACGCCCACGCACACACACACACACACGCACACACACACACACCTCGGAGGCAGATCTGCTTCTCATTAACGCTCTGCAGAGAAGCTGCAGCACCCCCATGCCAAACAATGTGAGCGCATGTTGCAATCTGCCAGCCAGGATCCTTTCAGCAGAATCAGCCCAATTTGTTTACAGTTTATTACTTAATACTGTTTTATTTATTTTTCCACTTCCGACACAAAACTCTGAATGTGAAGTCAATAAATTATGAACAAACACTTCAGAAATGGCTCCAGTTCCTCCCCGTTAGCTAAAACTGACAGTTTCCAAATGTTTCCCGAGCGTGCGTTTGTGTTTTCATTAGAAAGTCGCTGCAAACTGGTGGTGAAGATGAAACAAGAATGAAACGACTCAAGGAGAAGCAGATACAATAAAAAACACCAAAACTGAGCCGCCGTCTTTTACAGGAAACACCCAGATGTGTTTCCTGAATGTAGAAGCTGAAAACTACAACTAAGGTTTTGTGGAGATTTAATGAGATAAAAGTGAAACATGGATGTGAAGGAAAGAGAGAAATCTGCACCGATTGCTTCTTCTGCTGCAGATTCATGTCCATGCAGAAATCTGTGGTTTTCAGAAACTTAAATCAGATTTTTGAGATGTGAAAAGATCAGAATTGGTTCAGACTGCTGGGAAAACGTGGGTCACATGTGGCCATCTCCCAGATGTGAAGGTGTTAAGACACCCTGTTCAGTTTAATACTGCAGAAATGAGAGGCGGTAATGAATGGAGCGAAGTGAAGGTTCAGTCCAATTCAAGTGATAGCAGCAAAAAACTAAACCGTACCAAGAGCTTTGGTCTAGATTTCAGTGTCAACATCTAACTTCACGTGAAATGAGAGAAAACTAACTTATTAGTAACTTTTCAGCAAGATACAGCAGCTCAAGGGGCAGCATTTTGGAAAATCGAAGTTTTTTTATCTTTACATCGTGTTAGAATGTTTTTCACTCATCAAAAACAAACCAGTCGTGTTTCCTTGATTCCTTCACGCATGTTTTATAAATTATTTGATCTCCATGGCAGCCATTCAGATTTCTAAAATGCCTGGGTAGACTTAGCCCCGCCTCCGAGGACAAAACTCCTCCCCCACTCAGCTCCTTCAGACTAGCCAGGAGCAATTAGCAAACACCTGCTTACCTCATTTTATGAGCTACTTCTCAGTGAAATGCTGGTGTAAATGTTGTTAAAGGGTTAATGGAGGAGCCATGTTGGGATGAAGGCGGAGCTTCAAACAGAGCAGGAGCTTCTTAAAGAGACAGAATCCCTCTTTTAAACTTTTCCTAAGTCATATTTTTCTCTGGAAGACCAAAAATGCTGTATCTGATATTAAAAATGTATAAATGTTTTAATATTTAAGGATGAGAATGTGAGGTTTAAGTGTCATTTAATTTCAGAGTTTATCTGTAGAAAATGTCTTATTAGTAATAAAGCTGCTAGATGAACTTTTTCATCAATATTAATGAATTATTTACTCAAAACAAGCTCTTACATCTTGCTGAAAAGTTACTACTTAGTTAGTTTTGTTGTAGTTTAGGTGTTATAAGTTATTTTCAGTAGAAACTAGACCAAAACTAGTTGGTAGGATTTAGTGTTTTTGCAGTGAAGCAGGGATTTATAGTTTGAGTTGGTCTGAAACTTGACCTCCGTTGTCAGAGATGTTAAACCAGCAGCAGAGAGACGATCCGCGGTTGGTGGCGAAGCGCGGCGGCCGAGGCGCTAATCCTGCGCAGGAGGTGTCGCCATGGAGAGGGAAACTGTCAGCGCCCAGAAACGCCGGCCTTCCCCTCTTTTCGCCCTCATTTCCCACATTCCTCAGATAAAAACGGCAGCTTGATTTGGGCGAAGACGCCGCCGTCGCCGTGACAAGCGTATCTCCTTCCCTCGTGTGTGCCAGACAAAACCCATTTGTTCCTGGTCTGCCGGGCCCGATTCGGGCCTGACAGCTCGAGGTGAGCTGTGGAGGACCATCGACAGGCTGATGGACGACGAGATAAGGAGGATAAAGGAACGCGGCACACAGGCAGGGAGGCCAACGCAAAACCCGCTGGATGGAGCCGTCAGCTTTTAGCAAAACACCGAGTTAGAAAGAAAAGGGTTTTGGTATTTTCTGCCAATTATAGCAAAAATATTATTTTATTTCCTGTATCATTTTCTCTACCTGTGATGTTGTGAAGCACTTTGATCAGCTGATGTTGATATAAATGTGTTATAAAGATAAGCTTTGACTTGGCAGCATCTACACGTTTTATCTTTTACGCTTTCACTCATTTGCGTTTGCTAAACAAAAGATTGTAGTTTTACAATAAATGCCTTCAATTCCTTACCTCAAAAATGACTGATGCTGAATTAAAGTTGTTTTCTTACTAGTAGATTTGGTTCGATGGCGACCAAAGTTACAACATTCGTTAGATTTCCAGCTTTCACACAGAACTGAGTCAAAAGAACCAAACTCTTTGAAAAGCTGTTCCCCTCCTGGCCTGTGGGGGCGCTGCATGGATAAAAAGAGACATGACTGCTCAGACCGCAGACAAGATAAAAACAATCGGATAGTTTCACAGTTGGATTTTTTGGGGATGAAAAGGTCAGAATTGGGAATTTCAGGATATGTGGTGCATTTGCCTGCTGAGTGAACAGACTAAACCGCAGGGCATTCTGGGTAAATCCAACCAAAACAAAAACACCAGTCCTGATAGCAGGAGAAAGGAGAGGAATCCTACAACCACTGAAATCGGACGCTACTCTATTTTTATTTACATTTCATAAAGAAGGAAGTTGCACTCAGAGGTTTCCATGTAGTTTTCCTCAGTGGTTCTTGGTGCAGCGCCTCCGCAGGCGAGGAGGGGAACAGCTTTTCATTTAGTTTGATTGGTTTAATACAGTGCAAAGTGAAACAGAACCACAGCAGCTGCATATGCAACAAATGTTGCAACTTTGGTCCCAAACAGAACCAAGTTTACTGGACCATCAGGTTTGAAAACTTAGAAATGGCTTTGAAAACTATTGGATACACATCTGATAGAAATTAAATTTCTAGAGAAGTAAAAAGATTGTAATTGGACCAGAAACAGTCGGGTTTGAGTTGTTTGCCTGATGTGTGAAGTTTAGAAAAGCAGTTCAATAAGCAACAATAAAGTCTGGCTGCAGCAGGAATGACTCCAGACATTTGAACCAGACTAGAGTTGTGAATAAAGTAATTTCAGAGTAAAAGATGAATTCTGTCAGCAGAATCTTTAGCTGCTCTGCAGGCCGAGGCAGCTGCAGGCCGAGGCAGCTGTCTGCAGAAAGCCAGGCGGCATCCAAGTAATGCTACAGAAGCTGCCGCAGAGCAACGCGGCTAACAAGGCAGAAGAGGCGTGTGTGGTCCCACGGAGTGCTGCGGTACCACCGGGTTGGCACCGCCGCCGCTGCCTGGTGGCGCCGGGACGGTCGGGCACCCTGGATGAAAGCGCTAAACGACGGCGCACAACCAAGAGGAAGAGGAGGAAACCCATCTGCTGTTGGTAAATGGACTCTCTCTCTGTCTGAGTGTCGCTCTCTTATCCCTCATAATCCGCTCCACAAACACTGATGAGGAACTCCTGACACACTCCGCTTCCCCCGCCAGGATTTTCTACCTAAATAAACACTCAGAGACAAACGCACACAAATAAATAAACTCCAGAGCTGCAGCCACGGCCGTCTGCTACCAGATCCAGAACATGATAGTTACTCTGGTTCCTGGGAATCTGCTGCAGGATGACAGACTTTATGCTTTTATATCTCAGATTTACTGAGATTTCTGGATCTGATCACAAGTTTAAGGTAAAAACCTGAACAAGATGACAGTAGAAGAATCGAAAATGATCTTGTTTTCATGAGTCAAAACAGACGACTGAGTGTTAGGACCACACTAAGACAAAATACAGAAATTATAAGAATGAAATAATAAAATTATAGGAAGTTGCACAAAAATACAGTCATAATATTGAGAGAATAAAGTCAAAATGTTGAGAAGTTGTATGAAAATAAACTTGAAATATTCAGAGAATAAAGCCATTTTATGAGAAGTTGTAGAAAATAAAGAATAAAGTGGTATTATAATAACTAAGTGATAATAAGTCATAATACTACAGTAAATCACTGTATTATGAGAATAATGTTGTAAATTTACGGCACTTTTTCCATTTTCGTTCCATCCCTGATTCATCTAAATTAACAAAACATTTATCAATTTATAGCCGAGTGTCACGATTTCATTTGGGTTTTGCTCAGATTTTGCTTGGCTTTGGATTCTTAAATAATTGATCCCAGTAAAGCAGGTAATTCCCAGTATTCCCAGTATTCCCAGCAGTAGCTCCAAACCGGCAGAAAGACAAAGCAGCCATAACTCTTGGTGCGTCGTTACGACAGCAGGCCATTAGCTAAATGGAGGACGAGCCTTTAGCTCATGGAGCTCCGGCTAAATAAATCTGAGTCTCACCCTGACCTCTGACACACATCCTGGGTTGCCAGATTGGGCAGGTTTTCACCCAGTTGGGCTGGAAAAAATAGCTGAGGGCTTATTAATGGTTTTTATAAAGTTTTTTGTGGTTTTTATAAAGTTATTAATGGTTTTTATAAAGTTATTAATGGTTTTTATAAAGTTATTAATGGTTTTTATAAAGTTATTAGTGGTTTTTATAAAGTTATTAATGGTTTTTATAAAGTTATTAGTGGTTTTTATAAAGTTATTAATGGTTTTTATAAAGTTATTAGTGGTTTTTATAAAGTTATTAATGGTTTTTATAAAGTTATTAGTGGTTTTTATAAAGTTATTAATGGTTTTTATAAAGTTATTAATGGTTTTTATAAAGTTATTAGTGGTTTTATAAAGTTATTAAAGGTTTTATAAAGTTATTAATGGTTTTTATAAAGTTATTAGTGGTTTTTATAAAGTTATTAGTGGTTTTTATAAAGTTATTAGTGGTTTTATAAAGTTATTAGTGGTTTTTATAAAGTTATTAGTGGTTTTTATAAAGTTATTAATAATAAAATGTTGTTGACATTGTTAATGATTAGTACACGGGTAATCAAGTGCAGCTGTGTAGTGGGATTGTAAACTTTAGGATTTAAAATGACATGTTGACACAAAAACTCAAGTTGTTTGCAGCCCCAGTTGGATCAGGTTCTAGACAGACAGACAGACAGACAGAAGACAGACAGACAGACAGACAGACAGACAGACAGACAGACAGACAGACAGACAGACAGACAGACAGACAGATACTTATCAGAGCTGACAAAATTAATCGGGACATTGAAGACAGAAAAATTTAGTAAATTTCTGCCAAAAAAACTCAGAAATTTTCTAGAAAAACTTTCTGAGCTTGAAAAGTCACAAACTTACTAGAAAAAGAATAGGACATTTTGAGATTCATCTCAGAAATTTTATGGAAAAAAAAACTTATTTCTGAGTTTGAAAAGATAATGTTTCAGAAACATTTTTTTTTAGAATAATCCCAGGAATTTGCTAGAATCCATAAAATTGAGAAAGTGTGCAAGAAAAAGTTCAAAAAGTTTGAGATTTATCTCAGAAATCTTCTAGAAGAAAACCCCAAACCATTCAGAGCTTCAAAAGTTAAAAAAAATTCAACTTTTGGAAATTTTCTGATTTTACGAGCTGCGACAGACTGGCGACCTGTCCAGGTTGAACCCCGCCTCTCGACCGGGACGCAGCTGGAGAGGAACCAGCAACCCTCCTGACCCCATTAGGGACGAAGGGTGTATAGAAAATGGATGGATGGATGGATGGATGGATGATTTTACAAGGTGAAAAATATTTGATCTTTGAAACTCAGAAATGCTCAAGTTATTTTCTATGAAATATTTACAAAATCTCAAAATGTGTTTGTTTTTTCCTGCACATTCTTTACATTTGGAGCTCAGAAATGTCCCTGTGCTTTCTAAAATATTTCTGACATTGATCTCAAAATCCTTTTCAACGTTTTACACTTAGAAACAACCTCTTTTCTCAACTAAAAAATGTTCTAGTTATTCTCAATATTTGAGCTTTTTTTCTAGCACATTTTCAACTTTTCCAAAATGAAAAATTTTTCTAATAAATTTCTGAGTTTTTTGGTGCAAATTACCGTAACTCTGTGTGTTTGTGTGGCTCCATTACCATGAGTTTTATTGAACTTCAGCAAGTTTTACAATGTGTTTAAATGCTTGAAACTGACTGATCTGGCAACCAGCAGCCATCCTTCAGCAGTAAACCTGGATCTTTTCCCCATTCGGTCGGCTTGCTGTAAATCTCACCCCATCCCGGACCGAGTGACTCCTGGAGATTCTCCTGCTCCTCCTATCAGCAGATAGAAAATGTTACAGACTCAAACTGCCGGCCGACCTCCATTTTTACTTTTCGCCTCCCTCCAGGGAGGCAAAGGGAAAAACTAAGCGTAGCTAATAGCCGTGTTAGCTAACGAGTCACATGTGCTGAGGGTTTACTGAATGACTTCCCCAACACGCTTTGAAACGGATGACGACTGTTACCGCACGGCTAAACACAGGGCATGAATTACGGAGGAGTGTTGGGGCGAAAATAACGCGTTTCTTCCACCTCTGGTAAACTAAACCTCAAAAATCCCCAAATAATGGCAGCAAGACGAATACCAACGACATGAGCTGGAAGTAGGCGGACAACACGGCCCACATCAGAGTGATGGTGTGATCCAATTCGTCCAGATTTGTTAACGATTCAGGGGGAAAAAAGAGACTTCTGGCAGCTTGAGCTCTGATGTTTTTAATTTCATTTGACTCACATTGTCTCTGGAAGCTGTTTTGACAGAGCAGATGTTTGTTGTGCACTGAAAATGACCATTTGTGTGCTAAATGAGTATCAATGTAATCATTCACAGGGTCATTTTTATGTTTAGAGATTTTCCACAGGGGCAGAGCCAAAGGGTGGACATGAGGGGGCCGGTGCCCAGTAGTAAATTCACAAATTTCAACAGGAACTGACCGGAACGCAAAATACATTACAGAATAAAAAATACTAATATTTTCACACAAGATGAGCAAAGTAACTAATGGAAATTTAGATATTCAAATAAAATTATCTTGTTTTGTTATTTTTGTTTTGTTTTTTGTTTTTGTTTAACAGCAGTACAAGAAATTTTAAGTCTTCAATTGAAATCTGAATCGTAATCCAACCATCTGTTGGTTAAGTGTTAATCATTGATTCTCTGTTAGGTTAATTTATAAATAAAAACTAGACAAAATAAAAATCCATTCTTAGGTCCAAATAAAACAATGTTTAAAATGTTCCTTCATTCAGACAGAGAGTCTGATACAGGAGTAAATTTATCATATCATGTTTATGGATACAGTGAAACATTTGTTAGACTTTACCGTAGCGCTAATCTTGATATACTAGTCAAAAAGCTAATGCTAGTAAGTAGTGGTCTTCTCATTTGGCAGCACCAGTCAGTCAGTAATTGATTATTATTGATCAGATCAATGATAGGTTAGCTTCCAAATGGATGTAGCATCCTGTGAAAAGTAGCCACAGATGGAATGGGATAATGAGAAACTCGTTAAAAGAAGAAACTCCTGTAGTAACGAGATGCAAACTCATCAAAATAAGAAACTTTCAGAATATAAAACTGGTTAAAATACTTTTTTGTTATAAGGGAAATGTTAAATGAGAAAATGTCACTTTTAGAAGTCTTTATCTTGCTGTAATGACATACAAAACTTGTCAATATGAGAAACTTTCAGGTTATAATTAAATCTACAACTTGTTAAAATGAGAGACTCATTTTAAGGAGACAAAACTTGTTCACAAAGGAAGTTTTCATGTAAGACAGACAAAAGGAAGTAAGACACGTTGGCGCCTGTAGATCTTCTAGATTGAGTCACTTTCACACATTTTGGCTCCATTAGATGTGAATCCTGATTAGAGAAATCAACTCTCTGTGTTTTTAACGGGTTTCCATAAATCAAAGAAGACGACGCCCACAGGTCGATAACGCCTCCGTCTCGCCGCCGCCGTCCACCGTTTCATCGGTTATCGGCTTCCCTCGCGCTGCCGGGTGTCCCGTCGGTTCAAAGCTCGGCGCTGAGCGGCGCATCGAGCCGCTGCGGAGGATTTCCTCTGATCCTCTTTGTTTGGGTCGGCCGCTGAGTTTTTATTGACTGTCTGAGGAAGAGGGAGGAAGAGGAGCTGCGATAAGGTCACGACCCCCCACTCGCGTCTCCACTGATAACGTGGGACTCGCTCCGGACTTCAAACACAGATAATGCGCCTCGCTGTTATCTCCGTCTGAAACAGCTTCCTGGAAATCAGGTTTTAATCAACCGAAAGAACGAGAAAACAAAAAAACAGAAAACAAAACAGATGGAAAACAAAGATTGGGAGGACGGAGGTCTAACTTCCAGTTTTCTTTCACTTTTACTGTAACAAAATTTATGCTCCTATGAAATGATAAAATACTGAAATTAACTCTGAATGGAAGGAAGAAGTTTCTACAGCGCAGAATTCAGAAAAAAACCTGCAAAAATGAAACTGAAAGGAAAGAAGGAAGGAAGGAAGATAGGATCCAACAAGGAAAAGATAATAGGAAGGAAGAAAGGAAAAACCCAAAAAGAAAGAAGGATGGACAAAAAGGAAAGAAAAAAGGGTGCAACAAAGTAAGGAACTAAGGAAGGAAGAGAGCAATGAAGGACAATATGTGGTAAAAAAAGAAGAAAGTACTAAAGAAAAGGAGGTAGGATGCACCACAGTAAAGTTACAAACAGGAAAGAATGGACAAAATGAAGGAAGAAAAGATTTCCAGGTAGAAAGGAAGCAAAAGAGGGAAGGAAGGAAGGAAAGTTACACACCACTTGAGGAAACTGAACTCCAAACTTTCCCTCACCTCCAGCTAGCTTAATATAAACGGCTGTTAGCGGAGCCGCCGCCACCGTAAATCAAGACACAGCGCTGACACGAAGACGAGACAACAACCAGACAGACAGGAACTCTGATATCACACACACACACATCCATAAACACACACACACATCCATAAACACACACACACACATCCATAAACACACACACACACATCCATAAACACACACACACACATTCAGCTCACAATGGCGCTCCACACGCCAGACGAACACGGAGAGATCACAGGCCGGCTGACATCGTTGTGTACACGCTAATTATCCACGCTGGCTCGCCCACAGTGGGCTTTTCATGAACAAATCACTCTCTCTCTCTCTCTCGCTCTGTCCGTCACTCTCTCCCGTGTCGGGACCGGGACCGCCGCCATGTTTGATCCGGCTTTGATCCGGGGTGAGAAGTCCTCCGCCCCCGACGGTAAAAACAAAACGAGTTGTTGTCGGGGCGCTTGACAGCCGAGGATGCTGCGTTTTGTTCCGGCGCTCCGTGAACAGCCGTTTTGTTTGAAGGATGACATCCAGACAATGGCCGCCATCGCACAAAAGCTTTTGAATAACGCCGGGGTCGCGAGGTCAAGACCGGCCGACCCCTCGTGACATGAAGGCGACGGAATAACAGAGAAAAATGAGCAAATAAAGCCTCCATGTTGGTTTTTCCACTTAAAAAGCTGTGATCTGACGCCAGGTTTCCTGCTGTCGCCATGGCGATGGAAGGGTCCAGTGGAAGTCCAACCTCATCAGACCTCTGAGTCGTTTCCAGTGAAACATCTGATTTATTCTGAAAACTGACGAATAAAGGAAGGAAATGTTGAGCGGATTTTTTTCAGGCAGATTTTTAGTGAGCAGAAAAAAATTAATCATAAGCTACATTTTTTATGACTGAGTATTAGCTAGGCTAGGATAAAAAAAAGTAAATCACGGGAATATAATCACTCATGACTATAGTGTCAAAATACTACGGAGTAAAGTCGTAATATTATAGCACTGAAGTCGTAATATTAGGAGAGAAAGTAACAATACAAGAATACAGTCATAATACTACCAGAGTAAAGTTGTACGCTAAAAATGTCATAATATTACGTTAATATTACATAACAATAAAGATGAAATATTACAAGAATATCATAATATTTCGAGCAAATGTCGCATGAGATTAGTCAAAATTAGGAGAATAAATACGTACAAAAATTCTACCCAGATCTTAGCTAAATTTAGCTTGAAAATAAATGGAGTAAGTCAATGCTAGTGAGACACGTTAGCACGTTAGCAAGTGCTAATGTCTCTTGCTAATGTGTGCCTGAGTATATTTTATCTAACCTTGCTAATTTTCAGCATTTGAACCCCTAATTTAGGACTGACTGACACACACACTTCAGAATTTCTTTGGAAATATTTTCCCTTCGGATCAATAAAAAATCGCTTTATCAAAAGCCTCACATGCTACCAACAGAATATAAGTTAACCTTAATATTTAATCTAATTTTAGCTTATAATAAATGGAGTAAGTCACTCTTAATCATAATGCCAGTGAAACCCCACAGGCTACTGGTAGTGTCAAAATGCCAGATCCTCTACGTGATAGCATTAGCCCTCAAGCCAAAGTTAGCATTACAGCTAAAATAAGCATTTTAGCTAATTTCTGATATATTAGCCACAACTAGAATATTGAATAGAGTACGTCAAGGTAAGTCCACATGCTGATTATACCCCACATGCTACACACATAATATAGGCTAATTTTAGCATTTTAGCTCATTTTAGCTAATATACTAATGTTAGCATAATAAATGGAGTAAGTCACTGTTAGCGAGTGAAACCCCATGTAGAGCAACATGCTAGTTGCTCTACATGCTGGTGATAGCCCTCATGCTAATGTTAGCTTTACAGATAAAATAATAATCTTAGTTCATTTCTGATAAATTAGCCACACTAGCATACTGAATTTGGTAAATGGAAGGTTAGTTCAATGAAGTGATACCCCATATATCATTGCATATTGCTGAAATACTGATCATATTTTAGCTTAGTTAAGCATTGTTTCTAATTTTCAGCATCAGAATCGACCCAAATCGGCAGGCCACTTTTTAATTTCTTCTGAAATATAAATTTTTTCTTTGGGATAAATGGAAGTATTTTTGAATTTGAATAATGTGTCCTTCATGACATTCAACCAATTAAATTCCTGTTTCTCTTTCCTTTACCCTGCTGGATAACTCCTCTGTCGATGACATTATTCTGTTTTAAGACGTAACAATTAGCATTAGCATGTTGTGTAATTCAGTGAAACTATGATTTGAGGATTACTCCACATCTGGTTTGCACAGGCGAATGACGAGAAAAGTGGAATGTGTGCCTGTCTTTACTTATCCACATGTAGCACTGAGAGCTTGCTGTGAAGAAATTCTTTGGATTTTTTGTTGTTGCTGGAGAGAAGAAGCACTTTTAACCAGCTTGATTTCAATAGGGAGACACAGTAATCCTCCAAACATCAACACAAACAGATCCCCTCCAGGGGATCCAGCTCACCTGGTTTCAATCAAACTTGACAAATTTATAGCGATGATGAAACAAGAGAAGGAAAACTGCTGTAAAAGTTGCAAGAGGGAAAATGCTATCTCAGCAATCAGACGACACTTATGTGGCTAATCTGGCCCTGAGTGGGTGATCAAACAGAAACCCGGCGAACAGAAGCGTCGACAGTCCAAAACATCGTCTGTTCACACTGAGATACTAAACGTCTGTGAGCGTGGGAGTCCGTCTGTGCTTATCTCTGAGGCAGATCGCGGTGATAAATGCCCGGCGGGGTCGTTACACAGATGTAGGTGAACAGCAGTCCAGTCGGTTTCGCGGTTAATCGCCGCACATGGAGAGTCGGATTGGAGCAGCATCAGCTCAAGCTGCCGGAGCGTGACGAGTCGAGTGGCGGCCGGCGAGAGAGTAGGTTGTGATTTAACGCGTGGAGAGACTTTGGGTTGTCTGAAATAAAGTGGTGACACATTTTATGACGAGTTGAAATGAGGATACAAGAGGATTCAATTCAAGAATTCAACTTTCAGCTTCTATGCACCACAAATCTGGAACAATTTAAGACTGAAAAAACAACTGAAACACTGAGTTCCTTTAAATAGAGGAGGAACTCAGTGTTTCAGTTGTTTTTCAGTTTTCCATTGTTCCAGATTTGTGGAACAAGATTCATCATGGAAACTTCATCATAGAAGCTGAAGTTTCCATGATGTAAATCATTTTGAACTACCTTGTTGCTGAAATATGCTATACAAAAAATCTTAATTGATTAAAGTTGATCTATTGTGTTTCTTGTAACAGGTTAGGATACGTCTATAGCCTATTTAAAACATGTTCATTACATTTTTAGTGCACAAATCATTCTTAGATAATGAGATTTTAACTCATTATTAGGGCGTCTTGTGACTATAAATCTGAATAATCGCCCTACCCCCCCCCAATCAACATTTAAACTCACATCTGAAAATGGCTGTAAACAGATGCTCAATTATACAAGCGCAGTTCTTTGAATAGCCTTAGTAGAGCCTCCTGTGCAGCTAACAGGAATGTAGCAAGTGGTTTCTGGATGCTAAGCTAACAAAAGAACCGCTTGTCTTTTCCTGCAGCCATTGAACACAGCATACAGAGGTAAAACCAGCTGACCAAAAATGCTGGAGCTCAGCTTGGGTTGCTAGGTAACAAGTGGAATTCCGCTGGGGTTGCTAGGTAACGGGCGGAATTCCGCTGGGGTTGCTAGGTAACGGGCGGAATTCCGCTGGGGTTGCTAGGTAACGGGCAGTGCCTGATGATTGGTGGCTTTACATTCCAGGAGTTTTTTGAAACTGCCTGTTTTTTCAGTGCAGAACCTGATAGAACAACCCTCTAAATGAGCATCATTAAGTAAAACTCAACTGTTTTCTTTCTTCTAATTCCATTCATTTATTTTTTTAGACATATTTCTCAAATCAAAGCCAGTCTATGTGGATCACAGGCCATCAACTCGCCTCCGATTTATCTCCCCGGTTTAAACAGCTCATCAGAACAGCCGCTTTCCGTGGATAGTAAATAAAATAAACAGTTTTCTGCACTGAGACTTTTCTGGCTCATCAGCTGTTTGAGCGCTGCGGAGAAACGGACTCACATGTTTGGCTCGACATGAGAAAACTCTGTCAGATGAGAGAGACGTGTGAGAGAAGAGGAGAGACTGGTTGTACTGGTTTCACTGGTCGCCTTCCAGCTCTGACCAGCTTCAGGAGGTAAAGAGAAACACATTTTTATGGGAGGTTTTACTGGGTGTAAAATATTGGGTGTTGACAGAACTGGATAGTAACTACTTACATTTACTGGAGTAACTTTTTAGAAAAAAGGTATTTTTACTGCGCTGTGCTTTGAGTCACTTTATTATTAAGTATTTTTTCTTTTACTTCAATAAAAATAAAAATTCTGGATTTTTACCAAATACTTTATTACTCTTACTTGAGTAGTTTTTGTGTAACCTGTAACTAGTTACATTCACATGAGTAACTTTTTTGGGAAAAATTACTTTTAAAACTAGTTTTACTACCAAAAACATTTACTCATTTACAAAAAGACGACTTCAGTAGTTTTTATTTTTTTTTTTCAAAAGTAAAAAATTTCCACACAAGAAGTTACTCAAGTAAAATTAAAAAAGTATTTAGTTAGAAATTTTAGGAATAATTTAACTACAATGTACTTTTTACTCTTAGAGGGTTACTATTTACTTTTACCTGAGGAAAAACATGTGGAGGTATCACTGCTCTTAACAGTGTTTTACAGTGTTTGGGTTCTTTACCCACCTCTGCACTGCAAAAACACAAAATCTTACAATTAAATAAGAGAAAATGAAGTTACAAGCAACTTTTCAGCAAGAAATTTGAGTTTAAGTCAATAATTTCTTAATGTTGGTGAAAAATTAAGTTTCTTTTTGCAGATTGTTTCACTGGTTACATGGGAAAATATCTTGACATAAGTTAAATAATCTACCATCAATATTAAGGAATTGTTGAAACGTTGCTTGTCAGTTTTGTCTTTTTCTAAGGTATTTGCAATTGAAATTAGACTAAAATTAGTTGGTAAGGTTTAGTGTTTTGCAGTGTTGGGTTGCAAACTGTAAAGCGGAGGCAGAAGGAGCTCTGTGTTTTTGTGTTTTTGATGTTTGGGGTTAGTTTTACCACCGGTTTAATCTCAGAGACTTTTAAAAAGTCCATTAAGGCGAGTCAGGGAGACATCCGTCACCTCCAGTCCCTCCACCGCTCGGCATCGCACACCCAAAAAGAAAGCTTGTAAAAGAAGAAAGAGGGTGAAAGCAGCCTCCTTTGTCTCCAATCCTATCAGTGTCACAAAGGTCACGCTCCTTCAAGATAACCCGGGGCGATCGCTGTGAGCGCCGGACCGTTTTCCTCCCCGTCTACGCTCCGTTTTCTGATTAGGTGTCAGCAGAATTTCCTCGGTTTGCAGACGACGCCTTTCAAGTCGCGGGTTTCTCATGGGTCTGGCGGCCCGATTCGGACGGCGGGGGGGTTTCACAATGTCTGGACGCACAAACGAGGGTCCATATTTATCTGTGCAAATTCAATGCAGCACTTTACGGGGCTGGCTTGGCAGCGTGAAGCTATTCTCTGTAAATGCCGTTGAGTCTGGAGCCCAACAGGTGGAGAGAGGTCAGGGAACCCGAAGGAGACGCAGAACGTTTCCAACGATTCTCTAAAAGCTTTGGAAACGTTTCGGCCATTTTCTGCTGTGAGGAATGCAGCAGGAAAACCTTTGAGTAGGCGCTGCTGCAGCCACTTAGACACTAGGTGGTTGGGTTGGTATTTTATTTATTTATTATATCAAATATCCAGAAAATCCAGCCCTTCCTCCATCTTACTCTCTTCCAAAAACACTAAAGCTTCTGCAAGTTCTTCTACCTCTAAAGAAATATCAGTTTTAAAGTTGGTCCATTTCATTTCAATTAAATAATTAAACAGATTTAAGTGCAATTAATTACTTTTTAAAAAAAGTTCCCAGCGGAACCTTTGTATTCACATGTTTCTGGTACTCCTTTAAACCTGACGCACAAGCAACATCTCTAAGCCAACTGGTTGATTTTTGCTTTTTTTGTCGATAAATTGTTTTCATTAATTAATTACAGACCCTGAAATTAACTCGATTAAAATATTTATTCAGTCCCACCACTTATTTTAAAGATTTCTAATATTAAAGCAAAGAATAAAAAATAAAGTTTTGACTTTATTGTTCAAACTACTCAAGCAATCAAGTTCAAAGTTGTGAGTTGTGTTTTTACATTTGCACTATTTTAATAAAAGTGGCGTCTAGTTTAACCAAAACACAAAAACAAGCAGAAACTGAACCTCAAAAAGACATTTACCGATTTTATTTCACCTAACAGGCATCCTTAACTGGATCTTAAAGTTCCACATTAACGCTTTCTGCTTCCTATAATTAGCTTGTTTAGCTAACTTTACCTAATCTGGTTATTTTGATAAATTCTTAGCAGGAATTTAAAGTTATAAATGCAAAAGTTTTCTTAACATTGTTTCCTATTGTTGGCTTGTTTGTTTGTTTGTTTGTTTGTTTGTTTGTTGTAACGTAAATCACAATTAACTGGAGTTAAATCTTACAGTTTTCTAAACATTTAGCTTTGTATGTCTAGCTGCTTTAGCAAACTTTACCAAACTTAACTGGATTTTAAAGTGAAATATTAAAAGTTTTCTGACTGCTTCCTATAGTTAGCTAGTTTAGCTAACTTTACCTAATTTAGCTATTGTAAATAAGCGTTTGAAACAAATACCTTGCATTATAAACGTTTAGAAAGCTGTAAATCCTCTGGTACCTACAGCAACATCAGACAAAACCATTATGGTGTTTTAATGGACTTCCATGTTGGGAGGCCAAAACCCCAAACCGTCCCACAATGTTAGGAACCTCCTGGCCAGGCATTGCGTATGTAAATGCGAATGTGATTTACCATGGGAACTTCGCTGCATTCCTCTTGTTTTGTATGGTTGTGAAAAGAGCCGGACCGGAGCCAGCTGAGAGGAACAGAGAGGTCCAACAGCCAACAATCGGCTGCACTCAAGCTAAATTGAGAACAACATATAAATCTCTGGGTTTTTAGAAACACGCAATCACTCTCACACATGTGTGAGTGTGCACATGCGCTCCAGGAGTGAGCAGTTTATCCCCAGCCTGCTAAGTAGCAGCGTCTGAAAAGCTGGAGTGCTAACGATGGTTGGTTCTCGAAAAAAAAAACCCAACTTGGCAAACGAGGACGGTGGAGAAACACTAAAAGGTGTCCCGTAGCTACACACCAGCATGCGAGGCAGTCCGTGTGAAAGAGGGAAGAGAGACAGTTGGTGGTAGGAAGCAGGAGGAAATCAGAGAGAGAGAGCAGTAAAAAGTGACAAATCCACAGAGCCGTGGAGGCGCTAACGCTCACCGCAGGAAGAGATGTCAGGAAAACTGGGAGGAAGGACTGAGACATGTGGCAGAGTGCTAGCAAACGGACTTCACTGGCAGCTTGTTCTGAAGAATCAGAAAATCCTGATCAAAAGTGACGCATTCACAGAAAATAGTAGAAAAAATGGGTTTAATCTGGTGGTATGAAGCAGATTCCTGTGTAATACTGATAGGAAAGCAGAATTATTAATATTATTATCTTTATTTTACACAACAAGCCAGTTTTGAAAACTAAATCTACTAAATAAGAAAAAACAATTACTTTAAAAGTTTTTTCTCAGCTGCGTCTCATTAATCACCTGAATTAAAGTAAAGAAAAATCCTAATACAGATAAATTGGAAAATGGATATTAACTTGTAAATTACAAAGTCTATATTCTGGTTTTCACTGTTTTTATAAGACGGACTTTTATCTGAAAGAAATCAAACTTCAGGAGTCAAAAAGGTTTTTCTGTCACAACAAAACTAATGAAACAAATTCCTCCAAGATAAGCATACTTTCACTTTCTCCGGTTTGTTTTGGCCGTCATGAAACCATTAAGTTTTCCCCTTTCATCACTTCAAACTGTATTCTAACGCAAATAAATCACAAAACACGTTTCGTATTAAACTATAAAAATATCACGTTACCAGGATGAAAGAAGGGAAAAACTTTCTCTCCTCCACAAATACTTTATTTTAAAAAAATGACTGGATGTAAGATTCCTGATCAGCAGGTCCATTTATAACACGAAGACGGTCCAATAAAATGTCGCAAAAATGATGAACAGAACACAGAAACTTCTAAAAGAACCACATTCGTTTACTCCACTTATTTCCAAGAAAACGTATCAGAAACCACGTTTCCACCAAATCCGTCCACAGGGAGAATTTTCCATAAGTGGAAATTTGTTCAAATCCTCAGCATGGAAAAGTTCCCAAACTGCAACGCATCAAAACTTACTAAAAAAAGAAAACAACAATAAAACAAAAATAAATGAAGGAACTGGAAGATAATCTTCTTTTGTGCTTGATGAACAATTTACAGATGAAAACTGTTGGAGATTTCAGTTCAGACCAAATATTTTCAGTCTGATTTATAAACAATGTCAGAAAAACAAACCTTATAAATGAGCAAAATGTATAAACGCTGGCAGGATTTTATAGATTCACCAGATCCGTATGCTGGATTTATAAACAAATTGATTTATAAACACCAGTAAATTTACAAACAACAGATGAATTTATAAATATAAACAGGATTTATCAACACAAGCTGGACTTAAACCAGCTTTATGAACATAAACAACGTACAAATAAATCAACAATTTTCAATGGAAAAGAAAGAAAATCAGATATTATTTAGTCTTTGACCTTCATGATGGTCAGAATCATTCAAGGGAAAATTAATAGTTGATATATATTTATCTTGTACGTCAGTCAAGAAGGTCGACATACTTTGGTTTTGGTCTTAAAGCTGCGGTCCAGAAATGCTTCGTACTGCGTTTGCCTACCAAGATGGCTGCTACTTCCATTCTAGTCTGGAAGGAAGTGTGTACTGATGTGCACGTGATCACAATGCAAAACTTTCACCGTTTTCAATTCTGCACCTAAAAATTTACCAAACAATGAAAAAACTAAAACTATTACGACCAATAAAATCTAAACATTTAACTAATAACAACCGACTGGTTGAATTTACTCAATTACATTTACCTGAAACTCTTTTGAGAAGAATTACGTTTTACTTTTACTTGAGTAATTTTACCACCAAATAGTTCCACTCTTATGTAAAATGTCTGGATTTTCTATCCACTGAATGAAGAACAAACATGTTTTGACCAAAAATTCACCAGACAGACCTGCAGTTTTTAAGATTTTTATTGATAGAAATTGATTTGGAATCACTTTAGTTCACCTGATTTTGTTACTTTTTTGTTGATTCAGAAAACACCAAAATTTCCACTTAACTTTCTATTCTGGTCCGTCTGATGATGCAATTTTTAAATATGAAATGATTGACAATTTGATTAGTTGTTCAGTACTTGAGTAACTTTTTAGTAGTGCTACTGTTACTTGAGTACAATTGTTGTAAACTTTACGTCTGTTTATTACCACCAAATTCTTCCATGTTATATTATATGCAGATGATAAACTAATATTTATTACACTCTTACAATTTGTAGCTACTCTTTGCTAGTTTTTGTAATGACTAATAAAAACTGTCAAACACTGAAATCTAATTAAGACCAATTGAATTCGACTAAATGAAGCTAAAATCTAAACTTTTATCCTTGCCTCTCACTTGTTTATTTCCTGCTCTGGGTTTTTCCTTCCTTCTCCATCAACACACGCAAACTGACGGCCGAGGCCAAGACCGCGGCCGGGGTTCACCCGCCGTCCTGCGACACTTCCTCCGACCTCGGGGCTCCGCCCTCGCCGCATGCAGGAATACACAACCCCAAATCCTCAGAGCGCACCAGATAAACAGGCAGAACTAAGGAGGAACTGTGGGTGAATCATGAGATGTGGAGTAAAAAATGGACGCTGAGGCCAAGCAGACTGAAGCAATGCTGGCGTAGCACCAACACACACACACACACACACACACACACATTGTGGGGTATGCAGCGAAGCGAGGTGTCAGAGCCCGTTACAGGCCGCTGGCTGGACGCAGCCCCAGAACAAGCCGGACAAAAGCGCTGCCTGTCTCCCCTCATTAAGTGATTTAAGATCCCATGTTCCCCTCCGTCCTTTCATCGCCGTCCAAAGTGAACACACTTAAAAAGCCCAACAAGAACGCCAGAGCCTGCTGACATGAATGGGGCAAAGAAAGCCAAGTTCATGGCGAAGGACGAGGGTCTAAAGCTGAGCTACGCTAGCCATGCCCATTAGCCGTTCTGGAGATGGAGGCGGGGTGAAGTACGATCCCCGGCTGGGAAACAGCCGACACTTAATCCGTTATCGCTTCTTCCTCCACGGAAGGACCGACGCTTTTCCCATGAAGTTTTGCAGAAACGGGCCGCTTCCACATTCCTGGCTAACAAGGAGGCGCTAACAGGCAGGGAGGAGGAAGATGGCCGCCGCGCCCAACGCCAACCTGATACAGAAACACAAAATATTACCAAATGTTTTGGTCTAGTTTCTACTGCAGATGTATGAGGACACTTGAAAAAGGACAAAACTAATAATAATTTGCCAATGGAATAAGTATTTTTTTATCAATATTAAGGAAGTATTTACTTTAAACAAACTCCTTTATCTTGCTGAAAAGTTACTTCTAAGTTTGTTTTCTCTGTTTTGAAGTGTAACTAGAACATAACGGATCGCCGCCCGACCCAGCAGCTCTTCCTCACTCCATTCAGTCAGATTCCTAGTTTTAGTTCAAAATTGTTCAGTTTCAGTTTAGTTCTCATTAGATATAATACTAGTTTCGTACTCTGATTAATTTTTAAGGTACAGAAATCAAAAGGGTCAAAGTATTGTTATTATGTAAACATTGATTTGGTAATAAACACTCAACAGAAGAAATAAGTTTTTAAAAAACGGATTCAGAGCGACTGACTCTGTTTTTTCTCCCAACGTTTTGCAGATTATCAGCCAGGAGGATCATGTAGAGAAACTGATGGTGAAAAAACTGATAAATAGAAACATAAACACAAAAACAAAAGATTTTACACATATAATTTTAGTATGTTTTAATTTTATGAAAAAATAACAGTAATATCATTTAATTGTTATATTATTGCGACTGTATTGTGGTGCAGTCATAACAATGTGGAACTATTATGACTTTATTCTTGCTTTATTACAACTATTCTGGTTGATATCACTTTATTCTAGTCATATGATGATTTTATTCTCATGTTATTACATATTTATTGTGGTAATGCTGCTTTATTTTCATATTTCTGTGACTTTACTCTGGTATTATCATGTTGTTTTTCTGGTAATGTATTCTGGTCTGTTTTTCACTTTATTCTGCTGATGAAACGTTTTCCTCTCATCCTCCCCAGTGATTTCTTCTCGAGGCGTCAGACTGAACAACCTTTGCCTCTGACGTGGCAGATCTTCCCTTCGTGTCTCTTCTGAAGCTCCATATGTGAAACCTGCTCATGCCAAAACGCGCTAGCCTAATTGGAAAGCAGGAGTTTGGTTCAGAGGGGACGGCAAACAGAAAATGCACTTTCTGGATTCGCAGAAACGCCGGTTTGAGGCAGCCAAGGTCCAATTAGTGGTGGTACACCATGTGGGATCCAAACATTTGTTTACAAGGAGGCTTTTTTTCCCCTCCTCTGCAGGAATGAACGGAGTCCATGGCGGCGCTTCAACGGAGTGGGTGTGGCCTCGCCGCACAAACCTCTGGGCCTTTTGACATTACGCCGCGCAACCATGAGGTCAGAGGAAGGCTCTTTCTTCCCCGACACAATGGGCCGATCTTTCACTCGCCCCGTGAGAACACCGGCGGATAATGGGCTCTCGGGCCCCTGGTATCACGTTCGGTTTCACACGCGTCGAATCCATTCTGGAGCCACAACAAAAGGGGGGCAGTTTGTGGGGAGGGACCGGTGTGCCCAGGACATGCCATGCTGAGTGGCGCCGATGCATTTCGACGCCAGCTGGACTCACAGTGTTAGGAGGAGGAATTGTTTCACAGAAAGGAAACGTTTCAGTCAAAACCGAGCTAAACAAGCCGAGCTTTTCAGTCAGAAACAGAAAAAATGTTCAACTCCTGAGAGAAACATTTCATCTGCAGTCCTGCTAACGTTAAAGAGCTGCACCAACTTTAACTGTTCAGATATTTTCAAACTAATGTCCTAAATGAAGTTCGCAAGTTGCCATTTGTTGAGAATCAGTGAAAGTCTGTAAATTAGGCCGTGAAACGAAGAATTAAAACTAAACAAGGTAAAAGAAGTGATCACTGCAGCTGTAGTGTTTTACTCTGTCTTGTTTTTGTCACGTTAAAACCACAAACTTCAATGTGTTTTATTGTGATTTCATGTGACAGGCCGATATTTTCTCACATTTTAGGTCTGGACTTTGACTAGGCCATTCTAACATATGATTGTACTTTAATTAACTGCATCTCTAGCTGAATGTTGATGGCCATCGTCCTGCAGGAAGAATTTATTAACATAAATGTTTACAAACACGTTTACAGCCTAAAACTCAGTCCCCACAGCATGATGCTGCCAACACCATGTTTTCCTTGCACAAGCTAAAACGTTAAATGTTGGTCTAAACTGACCAGAGCAACTTTCCTCCATGGGTTTGATGTTTCCTACGTCGCAGGAGACAAACTGAAAGCTGTACTTTTGTAAATAATCTGGGTTTTTTGCATCATTTTTTTTTTCTCCTTCTCGTCTCTTAGAAGCAGAAAAAGCAGCCAGACTCTCCGCAGCGACACCTGTGACTCCAGTGAGGCTACAGAAACCAGCAGCTCAGTGGCCCCGCTCTGTGTCACGAAGCGCTTGAAGAAAGGCCAGACGGATTAGGCTGCAGCTCCCCTGACATGAAAAGCTGCACTTAATTCAAAAGCTCTCACGGCTGATTAATCACAAATTATGATCAAACAGCTGACTTACAGGATAAACATGCGACAGACACCCTGCTCACGAGTCTGCATGTGTGTGCAGGCATGCGTGGCCCCTGGCTCTCTGAGCGGGATCACACCGTCTCCCCAAAGCCCACAGACTGGTTCCTACAGGCGGATTAAACACGCCTGCAGCCGCAGAACCGGCAGCAAATTAAAGCCTCCAAGACGTTTCGCTGCGAGAACCAGATCTGAGAGAAAGTGGGTCAAACTCCGGATCGGATCAGACGGCGAACGCTGGGCTGATCTGGATCAGGAGGAACGGGGAGTTTCACAATAAAACTGTGAAAAGTTCATTCGGTCATTTCGGAATCTTTCAATTTTTATTTTAAGATTTTACATTAAATTCCTTCCTTTAAGACAAAATGAGTCACTTTTTCACAAACTTGTATTAGAAAGTTTTAACTTTAGGAAAATGTTTGAACATTTTATGAAACAAAAGATATTTATCTCCAAACTATGAAATAAAAAAAATATACAACTATAAATCATCTTCAAAGCGACACTATTACTTCAGGATCAACCAAAAAATAAAAAATGTGTTGTAATTTTTTAAACAAGTTTAAAAATTCAGCTGAATTCAGAAATACTTTGCATTTTTACAGCGTATTCAACGTCACCATGATCCTACTCTGAAAAATAAAATCCTAAAAATTCAATTCATTTTCTTCTACTGGAGTTGTACAGATGACTAAAACACATTTTTTAGATTTTGACAAAAGAAATTGAAAACGCAAAATTACATATAGAAAATTTCAGCTGAATTTTTGAAGAATTTACACCAATTTATTTAACTTTTATGCAACTTTCTTGTTTATTTCTTCTAATACATCATACATGTCCACATAAAGCTGAAACTTTCTCTTTTATTTTACTAAATAAAACTAATATTTAAGATGTTAGGTGACAATTGGACATACATTTTGCACAGCTTATGCAAACGTTATGACTACAGAAAATTTTCACAATATTTACCAAGTTTAATTGGATTTTTTTTTTAATTGCCAACAAGATGCAGTTGAAAGGTTTGAGGAAATTTCCAGAACTATCCCATGTTTAATAATAAACAAACAAAAATGTATCAAAAATTGGAGTAATTCCTAAAAACTAAAATTAGAACATAATTTGAATAGTTTTTTATTTGTGATTTAGTATTTTTACAATATTTATTGAATCGTAAAATGATTTGCAGAGTGAACGTTTTTTCAGATTGACATAAAGCAGCAGAATTCGTGTTTCTACGGCAGTGTGTTGCCGCGGCAACACGCTGCTGCCGCGGCAACACACTGCTGCCGCGGCAACGGCCAATCAAGTCCCATTAAACCAGCCTGGCTTCCTTCAGGCAACATCATTATCTCCTCTCTGGCGTTTCTGGTGCTGGTTTGGTTATCTGGGCTTCCAGGGGCCAATCAGGGCACAGCTGCTTCACGCCTCATTGGCTGCCAAGCGACTGCGAATCGTCCTGATTGGTTGGATCTCGACCTGTTTATTTTTGAAAAACAGGGGATTGAATTAGCATTTTTCTGGCAGCAAACCAATTTTTGAACAACTTTCTGTCATGCGGTCACTCATGATTAAGTATATTTGAAAATTTGAAACAAATTTCAGGTGAAATTTTGCGCAGAGTGAAAAGTGTGTCAACCACGAGCGTGCGGCTCGGTTGCTGGGCAAAGTTTGGAGCGGGCCGGCCTCCGTACGGCGGTGACGTGGTTCCTCCAACCCCCCCTGAGCATCGCGTGTCTAAAGCTCGACAGCACTACTTCTGGGAGGAACCATGTGACCCGGAGGAGCATCTCCAGCATCTCCAGCCTGATGCGTTTTCACTTTTTCTCTCCCTTCGATCGGATCTTCAACGACGTGAAACCCAGGAAACGTGACAGGAGGAGGAAACGTTACAGCAGCAAATGAAACATTTACTTCACTGCTTTATGTGGGTCAATAGATCAAGAATTTCATCTCTAATAAAGTTTGAATGAAAACGAAAAAATAATCACAGAATCAGTATTTACAGTAATTCTGTTCCATTTATTTTTAATATTTTTTCAAATTCATTTCTTTTACTTCAGTTATCTTTTCAATGTTACGTTAAATATTAAATATTTGTTTTAAAAAAATTATAATCTTTAGCCCCGTGAGATACTGACATATAAAGGGCATTTTAAATAAAATCAATTTTTATTATTTATTATAATAATCTTTATTTTATATAATAAAATCAAACAGAAAATGGGACAAAATAATAATTTTAGTTTAGCGCATAAGAAGTTAATGTCTCTTCAATGATTTAAAATATGATCAAATATTTACAAATGATGCCAGTAAAAATGGTTCATTAGCATTTTTTATACTTTTTATTAGTTTGCGCTACTTTCCAAATTATATTTTTACTTATTAATTTAATTTATCTTTTAAAGTTTTAGACCAAGAAGGTAACACTTTATCAATTAAAGAGTATTTTTCTTAGTTTGTTTTATAAACTTTATTACATATTTACTCATCTATTAACTTGATTTATTGTGTAAAGTTAAAACCCAAGACGTCGACATCCATAAAAAATATATCATGGAATATTTACAAATTACACCAGTAAAAATTGTTCACTAGTATTATATTATTTTTCTTAGTTTGTCTTATAATATTTTTACTGATTTATTAACTTGATTGATCATTTAGTTGTTCAAATATTTACCTTTTTTTTTGCATTACCTTCTAATAAACGTTACAATCTGTATTGAACGTGTTTAATGACGTTTTGTACGTTATGCATTACATGTAGTTTATTATTTTTAATGATTTTTTCAGAGTGAAATATAATTCATGTGCAGATATCTTTACTAGAAATCATTTAAAACATATTTAACAGGTTTTCTGTGCATTACTGACATTCGTTGTTATTGATCTGTCTGGTTTTTATAAGTCAGACATTTTATACCACCAACCATTAAAAAAAAATCATAATCTTACCAATATTCATTTAACAAGCAATACTCTGCCGTTATGCGAGTCCATTTAGGAAGAAGAAGTGATTAGTGAACTTTCTGTGACCAGACTTTTGCTACTTACAGAAGTCCACTAAAACTTAATGTTCACCTCCGTCCAGAGACAGAAATATGAGCAGCGAGCCATAAAGGTTTCTGATGGAAACCTAAGCAGCCGGCACACTCAGGAAACAAATAAAACATCTTTATGAGCTGGATTTTATGATCTTAATAGGCACGCTCCGGGTCCAGCAGCCTCTAAGTGCTCCGCTTGGACCGCGCCGAGCTTTCCAGGCGACTTCAGACTTCAGCTACTGTCTCTCCGCAACTCACTGTTTTCATTACGGAGAGCCGAGCACAACTCAAACTTTCTCTGCCTGCAATAAATCCTCATTAGAGCCCCAACCGGGCCGGGATATTAAAGAGAGGAAGGGAAGCCATTGATGAAAAATACACATTAAAGGAGCCGGCAACCAGTTTCCTAATTGATTCTTCTCAACAAACTTTTAGCTAAACGGAGGTAGAGGAGACGAATTAACCAGCTCCTGGTTATTATTAGTAAAATAATCAACTTTTTTAGCGTTTTCTATGGAATTAAGAAACCAAATGAAACACTTTAGCAATAATAATAATAATTTTTTTTATTATTATTGTTTTTAAAAGGAGAAAAAATAACTGAAAATATGTGACTGAAGTTTATAAAAAAAAAAAAAAGTAAAAATATCAAACTGAAAATAAAAACAATAACAAGAATATTTAATAGTAATAAAATGTGGAAAAATAATATAATATGGTAAAATTATATGAAACAAAATTATGATAATAAAAAGTTACACGAAAAGTCAAATCACTCAAAAATATGAAATAAAAGATATTTTCTATTAATAATATTATTTTAAAAATATCAAATACTGTAAAGCTAAACAATTAAAGATAAAATTGTGTAAAAGCATAAAAATAAAAATACTTTAGAGCACAATCCATTGATCGCCCATTTGATTCTTTTAAATGTAAAATAAATGATCCAAACGGTGGAAATTACAACCTCCAGACTGAGTTTCTAACTTCTTAAAGTGTAGAAACTTGTTTTGTTTTTTTAAAGCAGTAAACGTTTCTACGTTGTGAAATCTTCCCTCTCATTTGATCTCTTCCCTGCCGAGTCGTTATCTGACCTCGTCTCTTTTGTTAAACCAGACAATACCAGCTTGTTGGGCCATTAGCCTCTCTTTGTAGTCGCTCATCTAGGTGTGATATCCACCATGTTGGCTCTGGAAACGCAAAATCGACCTAATGAATGCAAAACAAAGCTTTGTGACACAACCTGAGCTCCGTGTGAAACTTAAAACCATGAACATAAAGGAGCAGCAGACAGTCATGAGGATGTAGTACTCTGCTCCTGAGGAGACGCGTGATTGGTCGAGGAGAGTAGGGTCGTGATTGGCCAAGATGGCTGACGAGTCGGCGACCTGTTACGCCAGATGCCCTCCTCTCGTCCCCTGCAATGTTTGCAGCCCGCCGCACGCGATCCCCCGCTCCGCCTGGCTGCACCCTCTCATCGCATTACTTCTGCTATTCTAACTCCTCCATCAATTATGCACTAGAATAACTCCGGGCCCTGATGGAGCCAAGACATGAAAGGAAGGAGGGGGGCATCCACGGCGCGAGCGCTAGCGCTAATGCTAACACCGGCCGCCAACGTACGGCACCGGCATCACCATCAATGTGTTAGTAGGTCAGGACTGGGAGGACTGGGAATACAACAAAGCAGAGGAGCTTTCCTGTAGCACAGAGGTGTTCAAAGTGCGGTTCAGGGGCCGTATGTGGCCCTTGGAATGGGTTTGTGTGGCCCCTGAAAAGTGGTGCAAGTTTGGCCGTGCAGATGAAACGGACACTTTCTGTTTTTGTTTTATTGCAGGATTTCCATATCAAATCTTAAATGGAAAATGTGCAACATTACCATTAGCATTATCACAGATCACTGCAAAAACACAAAATCTTACAAACAAAAAGGATTTCTAGTTTAGTTCCCAGTGAAAACATCTTAGCACTTTTAAAATAACACAAAATTAACTTTAAAACAAGATATAGGAGTTTGTTTTAGGGTAGTTCCTTAATATTAACACAGAAGTGTTGCTTCCATTGGCTGATTATGTCACTTGTAGCAAAACATTTTACCCAAGTTAAATAATCGGCCATTAGAAACACAAGTATTTTTATTAATATTAAGAAGTTATTGATTTAAAACAAGCTCTTATGTCTTGGTAGGATTTTGTGTTTTTGCAGTGTAAAGTCATACCAGAAACTCTCAACAAAGGTTATAAAAGAAATGTATCATTTTTATGGCTGGAAATAAAACCCAAAAACAACCAGGAAAATGGGAAATAATTGGCCCAAAAGGTTAAATAGATGCAAACATTAAAGAAAATGTCATTCTAACGGAGGTTTTGGTAAAAATGCAGATTTTGGTCCCTGAGGATTTTAAAATTGGGGATTTTTTGCCTCTGGTGACAAAAGTTTGGGCACCACTGAACTTTGCTAAGGGGAGTGAAGAAAACTGGTGTTACAAACACAAATATGAGTCTCAACATTCAAATTTAGACAAAAGTTTACTTAATATTTATTTTTGCTGAGTCGGTGCTTTTAATTTATCATTCATGATGACGGATCTGAAGAAAATGTAACGTTTGTTTCTGGTTTCTGATGTTTTGTTATGTAAAACACTTTGAAATGTTTTATACAAATAAACTGATTGAGCTGAACTGCAGTTGGACCAAAACAATTTCTATAAACGTCTTTATTCATGCAAAGCAAAACTGGCTTCAATTCAAGTTTAACGTAATTTTACATTTGATTTAGTAGCTGAGTAACCTTATAATTTTGGTTTTCTGATAATAAACTTTAGACAAATGAAACATTTTCCCAAAATTCAACCAGAGATTTTGTAACGAGAAACGTTTCAATATTCTGATTCCTTAAACCTTTTGAGGTTTTGACAAATTTTGCTCCTCAAATTGATTCAAATTTGTAAACATAAGAAATGTTTTTATTGTCCAACTTAAGACGAATGAAAGAGACGAATATAATAAAATCCCAATACATTTTAAAATTGTAGCAAAACTCAGCCAAAAATGTTCAAACTATGAAATGAAACGATAAAAACTCTCCAGATCCCAAACTTTAATGTTTTTATTTGTTATTTTGAGCTTTAATAACGTAATTCCAGTTTGTATAAAAGTTATTGTTTGGTGAATATTTATTTACATTTGGGGACAAACTGACGTCTAATTTGCTTTAGCTAACTTTACGTTAAATGATTTCTGACTAATGTTAATAAACTTCATAATTTTAGTGACTCCAGAGTCGTTTATTCTTTATGTATTTACATTTCCATAAAAAGTTTACTAAACCAGAACTTTATTGATACCTTTTGTAAAATAAAAATGTTATTTTCGTCTATTCTGTCAAACAAAATAAACTCTAGCAAACATTCACTAAAATAATCCCCAATAATCTCCAGAGATGAGCACCGATAAAAAGATAACACGCAAAATAAAATGAAACTTTTATTAAATTAATTTGGTTTGGAAAAGGGCAACTTTAATCAGAATTAGGAAACTAAATATTGTCACTTGAAGGTTTTTTTTTTTATAAAATCTAAATTTCTCACATTGTTTCACGTTTATAAAAACGTTGAGGAAAAAAATCTCACTACTTTAAAAAGATTTATATGTTGTATTAAAACGTCTCTAATAAACCCGAATGATTTTTAGCCACAAATAAAACAAAGTTCATAATATAATTTAAAATTTACATCTAAATATTTTTATTAATTTTAGAAACGAGAACTGAAAACGTTGATCAAAAAGCAAAAGTAAATTTAAGGAGTGTTAACGTTTATTACTGTTGCAAAAATATTTAATTTTAAACCAAATTGTCAACAAAAGCAGAAAAATCTTTTCTGCTAAAAACAAAAATTATTTGTACCCAAGCTGAGTAATGTTTAAGAAATCCAAATGTTTTTTACGTGTAAATATTTAAGATAAATAACGTTAAAGAGGCTCGTTTTGACTCCATCTGACTTTAACGACGCTGCAGGTTTTTATTCTTGGTGATTTCGTCGTCCTATCAGGAAAGATTAGGAAGCGTTCGAGTGACATCCTGCGAATCTTAACCTACTTTTATTCCCTCAACAAGATGGAGTCCAACTTGGAAAATGGCTGCCTGCGCTCCTCCGCAAGACGACAAAGGAAGAGGGAGAAGACGGAGATTTTCTGAGTCAGGGATTAAAATTAATGACCCGTTAAGTTTAAGCTGTCCAAAATAAATGTTATGAAAGTAATTCACTCCAGGAGGGAATTTGTTTAAACGAAGGAGCAAATTTAAAATAAAAAAGAAAGAAGGAAAGTCGACCCCGGAGTTAAAGCCGTGACCTGGATTCCTCCTGGTTGCGTGTGAAGGTTTGTCGAAGCTCTGATCACAAACAGCTTTTTTTAATATTTCATGGGTCCCAGAGCACAAAGTGAGCAGAAACCCAACATGAGGAAACACATTTGGCTTCCGACGGGCCGTCGATCCACACGAAGCGTCCAAGTTCAAGAAACCAGCTGCTGATAATTCAGATTCACTTTACCACTCTGAAAACAACAACAACAACAAAACAGGTTCATACCTGAGGAGAGACACAAGACTGGGAACTAAAAGGTTCTTCATCTGAGAGGTTCTGGTTTGTTTGCTTCGTCCCAGAGTTTTGTCACCCTGATTCACTGGAAAAGTCAAGCACTCCCACATCAGCTCTTTCCGATTCCCTCCAAGAAACACAAAAAGCTACAAGTCAGCAGCCATTAAACATCAGGAAATATCGTCCCAGCGAGGAGGTCTGCCTGCTTTTAGTTTCAGGCGTCGCTCCAAAGCCGCACTGACAAACACACCACTTCCAGAAAACTTTCACTCTCAGACTCGGGCCCAAGCTGTCAGAATGATCAGGGTTTTGCTTTTTAATGAAGCGGTAATTGTGAAGGATGTGACCCCCTGGTTTATCCCCATTACCTCCGTTTTACTTGAACCAGATGAGACAGCAAAGATTTTCCCTCTCGGAGTGAAAAACAGGGACGAATTGGACGCAGAAACGGTTAATTTTGAGGTCCAAGATTAAACTCAATGACGCTTGGAAGAAAATATTTATGTTCTGAATCATTCAGCAGCACTAAAAAGACTTCTTGCCAATTTCCTGTCTGCATTTTCAAGAATAAGGGAGACAAACTGTGACAACATCGTAAAAAAAAAAAAAAAAAGTACAACTTAGTTGCACATCCTGTTCTCTAACCTTTGGATTGTGTTGTTATTGATTATGGATCAGATCCTGATTTAAAAAACAGACACATTATGATCAAATCAGAACAAATAATCCACTCTGGCTGATGGGATTCATCAGTCATAAAACTACATTTCCTTAAATCATAAAAACATTTTTTAGTGGTTTTTAAAACATCACCTGATGGTTGTTACATTTTTAACTCCACATAAATTGAAATTTATATTGGCACTCGCCAATTTTTACTGCATTTAGAGTGAAACTATTTTGAACTGTAGAATATCGAAACAGCTATGAAAACCTCACTGTAAAAATGACCAATTAATAATTAGTAATTGGCAGATTGCTCTATTTTGTAGTAAGATATCTATTGCAGTTACTTCCAAAGTGGCTCATTTTCGTTCTCCAATCAGAAGAATATGAAACCAATTTTCAAATCTGTGAATTCAGAAATCATTTAGAATTAAATGTAAACAAATACGAACCTCACAGCCCAACACAAACCCAAATAAATTAAACTATTGTGTCATAGAGCATCGATCCTTCATACCTAAAGTTGTTGTTTATAAAATCCGTATTTAAATTCTTCCAGTTGATCGTAAAAGTTGGTAGGAAAAGTCATCAGGATGGATGAGAATCAACAGCTGTTTCCATCCAACTGTGCTGCAAATTTTGAGCAAATCTTTTACATTTCACTAAAGAGAAAATATGAATCAGGTGTTTTTCCAGCTGCTGGTTTGGAGTGAATCGATGGTGACGTTGTGTGTGGCGGCTATAAACAGAAAAATGTTCAGAATTTACTCAGCAAATGTGTTTCCATTTGACCTTCAGCATTAACTCGTTTTCAGAAAAATCTAAACTCTCCACAAACATAAAAACTTTCCTGCGATTTTGAGAATTGTTTTTCCCCAGTTTTACACGTTTCCATCAACCTGAGCTAACGTTTAATCTTTACTGTGGCGAAAGACGAGCTACTTTCACAAATCGAACCAAAACCTTAGCTGTATGAAATGTCAAGGTCAGTTACCTATAAAACATCCTCTTGATAGATTGAACAGGATTTAAGGGAACTTTCATGAATTATAGAAAGTGCCATTTTGGGTCATTTACCAAAAAACAAACTTTTTTGATGCACATCTTTATAGCCCAGTTGCATAAACGTGCACCTTCGTGAAAGCTCCTAATTGGTCAAATGGAACTTTCTTGATGTATGGAAGATCTATATTTTGGGTAAAATGCCAAAAAAGACACTTTTTTTCCCAGGCGTATCCTTATAACCCAGTTGCGTAAATGTGGGTCTGTAAGGTTCGTCTTAGGGCAGAGACCAATAAAGACAACTTCTTAACACATCGAATGGATTCTTATTGGTAAATGATGTAAACATTAACTTTATTGATGTATGGAAGGTGTCATTCTGGGTAATATGCCAAAAAAAGACACTTTCTATTTGTATATCCCTCTGAAGGTGTCATCGTAGAACAGTGACCTATAAAAGACAACTTCTTGATGCATCAGATGCGACCTTATTGGTAAGAGGGAACTTTCATGATGTACTGAAGCTGTTATTTTGGGTCACTTACCAAAATACACACTTCTTTATGCATATACTACAGCTCAGTTTAGTAAAGGTGCACCTCTAAGGTGTCATCATAGGGCAGTGACCTTTACAGAAAACTTCTTGGTGTATTGAAGTCGTCCTCATTGGTAAATGACCTGTAACAAAACCTTCTTGATGCATCGAAGGTCTCCTTGTAGCTCGGTTACCTGTAAGAAAACCTTCATGCATCAAAAAGACTGAAAGAGTCTCAGCTCAAGTTTTAGATTAGATTTAGTGGGGATTAAAGAGGAACTGTTGGGATGGATGAGCCCCCAGCCGCCTACCTTTGATGCTCAGTAATGCCCTGCAAACAGCATCAGCTGTGGCCAGTCTGTTAGCAGCTTAGTGGCTCTTTAGGACCTTTTTGGAAGCACTTTTCAGAGGCTTTCCTGCAGTCATTAGGAGCTAAGGCTGATTAATGTGAATGGTCAGGCAGGGCTTGGCTTTCTGAGTGAGGAACAGAGAGGGGTGAAGGGTCCCACAGGAAGTGTTTTGTGTCTCCACACAAAGGGAAGACTGACCTCTTAAGCCCCTTAGAGCCTCTTTGCTAATACCCTCACCGGTGGCTACAAAGACACAGGGGATGCCATTTCACCACTCGCATTTAACAGAATCACACACACACACACACACACACAAAGAAGCCCCCACTAAGATTAAAACGGCAGGAAAAAGTGAAGCTCTGTGCAGCGGGGTGAGACTGGCAGAGATTAGACCTGAAGAAACCAAACTGTTTCACATCTGGACACAACGGATCACATCGAGGCATTGTTTCCTCAACTCAGACACTTTCCAGCTTTCTGTGGAATCAGATTCCAGAAACTGAACTCAAACGCGTCCGTGGAAACGTTGATAAATTAGTTCAACAAACATTTTTGTGTGCAGAGGTTTGAATCAAATTTTCAGTCATTCTTTCTACTGACCAACTGTGAATTCAACACCAAAGATTAGAAGTAATTTTATAGATATTTCTTATAGTCTGGTGTAGGAAAACATTGATTTATTGCCTTAATAAGTAACATCTACCAGTGGGAGTTCACTTAGGGGTTGATTTAGTTTGATCAGGCATCATAATGTCTCAGATATTATGAGCCCAAATGGAGATCCAAACCACCACAAATGGAAGCGGAGAAATATAAAGTCTTGAGAGGATAATATACAGCTGGATGACATCCGAGATTTAATATTATAATTCATAATTCATTAAAAAAACAAATTAAAAATACCAGCAAAGAGACTCAAAGTCTCTGATAACTTTAAATCCAATAAAGTCAGTTATAATCCATACAGAGAATGATCTTTCTGGATGGTTGTTCATATTAAAACTGATATTTTAAACTTCTGTTAGTTAGCAGTGAGAGTTTTCTTTAGGTAGTTGATTGAACTCGTTTGTTTCCTGGAGCAGATTATTTGTATTATATTAGAAATAGTAATAAGCATTGTGGTGACTGCTGTTGCTAGCTTTGTTAGCTAATGTTTAGGGCTATTTAAACGTGTTAGCTGCCCTTGTAGAAAGCCTGACAGAATGGCTGTTTATTTTAACATTAGCACCGTTAGCATGCATAAGCTAGTGAATGCTGTTCTCAGGTTTAACTGTTAACTAATGAGCTAACTAATTATTTCACCATTTGCATTAAAATAAACATTATATTAATGTTGACTGTTAGTGTTAGCATCTGTTCTAAAATCTAAATGTTAATACTACTAATAAACATTATGTAATCTTTACTTTAACATTAATTATATTACCTAATGTTTATTTTAGCATTAGCAGCATTAGCAGCATTAGCATTCACCAGCTAGTAAATGCTAACTCATGTTTATTTACCACTAACAAAACAATAAACTATATTTTTTATATATTATATTTTTTATTAACGTCAGTATTTTATAATTTTTTCTTAACCTTAGCACTCACATGCTGGTGTGCTAACTTTGCTAGTTAATATTTAGCGCTAACATTTGGTAGGTAATTACATTTATTTGATCTTTAAACTAGAAAATGACCATATTTTTCTCATTAAGATGAATTTGTTTACCATTAAATCTGGATTATTCACACTCTTTTCATGTTGTTTTATTTAAATAAATAACCTTCAAGTCATTTCTTAGACTTCTAATTATTTGCAACTTTCTTCTGTGTTTTACGTTTAATTAAAACCCAATTTCAGACCAAATTTAGACCAAAATGTCCCTTATAGTCACATTAGACCACTTTTAAGAAGCTTTATTAGTTTGTTTTCTTTTGTCACGCAGTCACTGGAAAATAAAATGACTTAATTTGTCTTTTCTGTGAATAATGATTCTTTTTATTTCATTTTTGACAAATACAGCATGTTTTTTTTAGTGTAAAACCAATTAAAAACCCAATAAAATTAAACAGTAAGAAATTGTTTGGGTTGTTAACGTGTCCATAGAGCCGCCGCCGCGCCACAAACTGCAGCAATAAAAGCTGCCATTCTTATTAGCAGTCAGTCGTTCCTGTCAATCACTGGCTGACAGCCTCGGGCCTTTTGCCTTATTAGTCAGAGCATGAAGGGTGTGTGGAGGTCGGGGGGCGGGGAGGTCGCAGGCGGCTAACCTCTGCGGGGACGGGGGGTGTTGGGTGTCGCCTCATGACGACCGCCTCCCCTCCGCTGCAGAAAGCCAAGTGTGAAATTCACAGCTTACCTGACCAGAAAGTCGAGTCCCTGAGTGGATTATGTCGGGTAAAACTGATCGGCAACGTGACAACAGGAAGTGTGGTGAAGGAGGCATAATGCTGCGGGCTTCTGTAATGAAACGGCAGATAAGGCGGCGCTCTGCCTCTGTTTATTGGCGGTTTGTGAAACGCTCGGTTGCAGGAAATCACATTCACTCCGCTCTCTTTGATGCCTCTGGAGATTGACGCTTCCTGCGGGTGGAAACACGGATTGCGACCCCGCCTCCAGACTCCGGGGCCCCGACGCCTCGGGTTACGGCCTCCCCTCAGACTCAGAAGCTTCCTACGGTTTTCTCATGGCAGCCGCAGCTTTCATTGTGTTTTCTCTGGGTTTCATGTTAACAAACACAAAGCAGTGGAAAATTCTTCCAAACACAATCCAGAAAAACTGGGTCGTCCATTTGCAGTTACAGTTTAGAACCTCAATTTGATTCAGTTACGAGTCTTGCCACACATTCTCAGTCCTGACTTGGACTAGACCACTCAAAAACATGAAGATGGATTGATCTGAACTGTTCAATTCAAGTCCTTTTGTGTGTTTAGACGAGAAAACTCCAAATGGGTCTTAACACTTTTCTATTTACTGGTTTTCTTCCAGGATCCAATTTAGCTCCATTCAGCTAATCAATGAGATGAATGGATGAATTTAACCCAGTAGAGGGCGCTATACCATGATGAACCACATGGTGTCATTGACACACGGTGGGTTGAATTTAGCACTATAGCTTCTGCTAAATAGCACAATGGTATGCTACATTAGCTTCTGCTAAATACTGTGCTGGTTTAGTGTTTCAGCCTTAGATTTTGCTAAATAACACATTGATGTAGCATATAGCAGGTTCTGCTAAATACCATGTTGGTAAAGCGCGTTAGCATTAGTTTACGCTAAATACCATGTTTATATAGCACATTAGCATTAGCTTCCAGTAAATGCCATGTTGGTGTAGCGCTTTATCATTAGCTTCAGCTAGTATAGCGCATTAGCAATAGCTTCTGCTACATCCCAGGTTGGTATGTAGCGCAGCTAAAGCTCATGATTAGTGATTTAGGGTTAGCGCTGCTAACTTTTTAGATAGTTGTGTCCACCACTGATGATAAATATAAATATGGCACCAAAACTGGTTCCAGTCCTTTTAACTGCAGTCCTGGATTCCAGAGTAAAAGGAGCTAAACGCAAATGCCTGCCTCACTTTTCAGATTTTCCTCTTTTTTTCTTTTTTTTTTAAATGGAAGCTCTGTGTTGGACTCTGACATGAAATCAGAGTCAAACATTACAGTTTGTGGTTTTAATGCTAAAATATTAAAGACGTTTCTCCTTTGGCAGGAGGAAGGAGGCGCCACGGGCCGCTGACTCCGCGGCGAACAATAGCGCGCTTTGAGACACTCCGGCGTTGGGAGAAACCTCGCGGTCCTGAGAGCCAGTCAATATTTGGACGTGGTTGGCTCTTTTTTTCTCACTTTTTTGTGTCCGCTTCTTAATCCAAGCGGAACCGAGCGGCGGGGAGCCGGGAAAAGGCTGAGAGGGGAAAGCGAGGGTAAACAGTGGGAACAATGCAAATGGGGCTGCTCACAATGCCGCTGGGAAACTATCACAACCCGGCGCGAAGAAAACACAGCGCCCCGTCTCAAAGTGAAGATTAAAAAGAGAGCGGAGGAGCAGAGGTCAACGTGGGAAAAAATCCGAATCACCTCAAAGGACTTTTCAGTAGAGATACGAATATTTTAGCGAATCCGATTTTTAGAGTCACGATCCGATTCAGAAACGATTTTTCTGTTCAAACGGTTTAGAGACACCATGAAATTACATCGTTTTATCTTTAAACAAAAATAGATTTGGGCATAAAACTAACGTCAGTTGCTATGGCAACAAGTTTGTGCAGAAAAACTGAGAAAACGAGCGATTTTCAGTTGTTCAGTGTTTCTTCAGTTTTATTTCCACATTAGTTCTGCTGCAGGATGTTATTGTTTACATCTACGATACGCGTTTAGTCCGTCTGGACTTACTTAACAAGTTCGTTGCTACTTGGGTAGTAACTAGTTACATTTACACGAGTAACTGTTATGAAAGGACGTACTTTTAGGAGTGTTTTTATTTCATTATGAAGTATTTTTACTCTTACTTTAGTATAATTTCTGGAAGCTCTACTTGTCTGAATGTGTGTTGGAGTAATCCTCCTTTAGTTGATGTTGCTTTGTGCTGCAACCAAACCAGATCATTCCCATTCTAACTGTTTGGCAGAAAGAGCAACTGCATGTATATTTACATCTCAAGCTAACAAAGTTAGCCGCAGCGACTGATCAGATTATTTACTAAAGCAAACAGCAACCAGAAGAGATTCCTTAATTGTCTAGAGGAGGAATATGTTGCATCTGCTGCGGGAAACTCTGGTTGGGAATTATCAGGGATTAAAGGAGACCCCCGGGGTGACGCTGCGCTCTCTCTCTCTGCCCCCCAGCTGTCCGGGCCGCCGTCCCACCCAGCGAGCCTCTTTCATGACGGAGCCGGTATCAGTTTCCATGGCTTCGGAGACACAAACAGCCAGCGAGATTAGAGAAGGAACTCCGGCCCCGATTCTCCGCTGATCCTCCTATCAGCAACAAATAAACACCTTGGGCAACAGGCGGCGGCGGCGAGCGGACCATATGGACCCGGGTGGGCTCTAATGAAGCAGCTAAAGAGCTGCGGAGTGGGGAATTCACTAATGGCTGCCTGTCAGAGCAGCAGTAAATACCCGACTCTTACATTTACTCCGCCGTTTGGGTTTCCAACGCGGCTGACGGCGAACATATGGGGCTCGTTTCACTTTCCGCCTGGAAAAAGCTGCACTTTGTGTTTTTCCTGGTCGGGTTTCTGGGGGTAATTTCCTTCTGGTGCCACTTTCCAGTTGAGCCCATTGAGAGCGGGATTTGTAATTCGTCCCACGACTGTTAGTAGTAATCTAAAGGCAACATGCTTCACGAAGCTGCGCCCTGATCCCGACTGATTTACCTCAGTCAATATTTATTCTGCTCCATCCAATGCAAACTTCACTAATACTTTATAGAAGCCGAACATCTGCAGTCAAATGTAACCCAGAAATCAGGCAGTGGAGTCGGAGTCACTTAATCAACTGATGAATGGAGAGAAAACAGGATCCAAACTTCTGAAACGTCTTCAGAAATATGCAGATTATATACCTGCAAGAATTTAAATATATTTAAATATGTGACATACCTGCATATTTATTAAACAACAATAATATCTATAAACACCAGCAGGACTTAAGGGAACCAGATGGATTTATAGAAACCAACTGGAAGAATCAATGCCAGCCTGATTTAAAAACATCAACAGAAACATCAGCACTACGGGTGCAACGATTTATCGGTCAGCCGATTTATCGGCACCGATTTCCTTCATTTCTGTGATCGGGTAATCTTTACATGTGAAGCTGATCTTCTCCACCGATCTTATCAACCTCTGCAAACGTCTCAAAATGAAAAGTTGTGGTTTTCTTTTCTGTGAGAGAGAAGTTTGACTGATAAACCGGCCGACCAGCTCATGTCTGCACATTTACAGTTAACAATAGTCGCCCCATTGTTGCCAATTCAGCAACTTTCTTGATATATTGAGCAACATTACAGACAAAAAAATGTCATCAGCCAAAATCGAAATCAATAACTCAGGCTTTTTAAAAGATCGGTAATCAGCGATCAGCCAGAAAACTGCAATCGGTCGCCGCTAATCATATAATCATAATGGTTTAGAATCAGACTCAGTTTTATTCACCAACTTTTGTCCAAATAAGAAAGAAATTTAACTTCTTATGATCATTCAGTGATCAGTTGAGCCACAATCGATTCCCATCGTTTTCTGATTTTTATATATAAATATTGTGGTTGTTCATTTGATGGTACTGTAACCAGTTTGGTTATAAAACATCTTTTAAACCTCTCATCTTTAGCAATAACATGTTTCTGGAGTTGTGAACACAATGAGGAGGATTTGATTTAACATCAACGAAACGCTGAAGTTTGAATTTAGAAAGAAAAATCTGCTTAAATAAAGATTATAGTTTATTTAAACAGCAAAATGGGCTCAGATGAAACTGATTTTCCAACTATTTCTAAGTTTAAGCTCAGCAGAAACTCAACGCTCATGTTTTACTGTTATAGTGATAAAAGTGATGATAGGATTATTTATTACTGCTTTTTATGTGACTGTGTGAATTTTCCTGCATGCACAAACACAAACGCTGCTTTTGACAAATAAATCAATTTGTAATATGATTCTTTAGGACACCAGTCATAAAAAGTGATTTGTGTCTAAACTGCTCACAGTCACTGCATTTAATCATATTTTAAGACTTATTGATGTTTTAATGTTCTCAATGAATAAACAGTGGAGAAAATAGAAAACTAAAAATCACAACAGTACAAGCAGTTCTGGGAGGATTTAGACAATAAGTGGAATTTGATAAATCAAAATTATGATCACGATAAATGAGAAACGATACAATAAAAACACGATACAATAAAAACACGTCTCTAGTTTACAATAGATCCGCTTTAATCGAACTTTAGAAAGAAGTAAACTCTGGTTCAGTTTGAATGTATGTGTGAACGCCAACCAGGAAGTGAACTACAGTCCTGGGAATTCTGGGTAAATACAACCAAAACAAACGTGTTAGCCTAGCGCTACCAGTAGAAATGGCTCGTGGATTTTTAACAAAGACAAAAGAGAAATCCTATAATTTCTCACATTTGACGCCTCTTCATTTTTGTTTGTATTTCTTTAAGTCAAAAGTTGAGCTCAGTGTCGTTTTCAGAGGTTTTCGTTTCGTCTCCTTCAGTAATTCTTGGTGCAGCGCCCCCACAGGCCAGGAGGGGAACAGGTTTGGTTGGTTTGACAGTGCAGACCAGTCAAACCAAAACTACCAAACTTTCTGGTGTGAAACACCCTGAAGTAACTCTGACCAGAAACCGAAAGCAGAAGATTTTTGTTTCCAATCCTTCCCATCAGCGCGGGAACGTTTTCTGTCTCTGTGATCAAAGAGAGCTCATGTTTATCTAGATTACAGAAGGAATCCTTTCAGCTTCCTTAAAACAATAGGGTGGGGAGGGGGGAGGCATGAAAATGTCAACGCATTTCCACTTTTCATGACTCAGTTCCCATTTCAATTCCAGAGTTCCTGTTGGGGGATTTCAGAAGAAGAAGAAGAAAAATCTGAGTCAGGAGAAGAAGAGTCTGGGGTGCGAAGTGGGGAAATGTGGCAGCAGGTTCCTACAGCGACTGGAGCTGCATTAAACAGCGGGGAACGCAGCGCGGGTCAGAGGGGCCCTCCGTGCTTCCAGCATGGCCCTCGTTTACATCATACAGCTTCAAAGTCATGAATGAGAAAAGGGAAAAAGTCATTTGGAGTTACTCATTTATTCGCCCTCCATTCTGGAGGGGACAAAGCCCAGGCGGGGCGCCGCGCCGGGGCCCCGCGACGCCCCGTTTCTGACCCTGACAACGGCCCCCTCTGCGCCGCTTAACCCGCGCCGCGCCTGGTTACTGCCGAGTGTGTGACCCCGGCATGTGGAGCTCCCACTGGGTCCGGGAGGGGGGAGCGCATGGCAACCCAGAAACAAGACTTGGACGCTGGGAAGAGTTTCAACGCCAGGAAAAAGTAGAGAAACGAAGTCAATTGAACAGTTCACCTCCATGACAATAAACGATGTGATAGGCCAGCATAAATACTTTACAGAGTTATAATGACGGTTTGATTCCTCAGCTCCGGGTTTTTTATTTTTACTGATGGATTTGAAAGAAGAAATAAAATTCACGTTTTTGTGCTTCTAAAAACGACTCAACAAAGAAAAAACACCCAGATGTTTGTTAATTTCTGGAAAATGAGTTTTCTTAAAAAACCTCACGAATGCAATGTCACAAATCACCAGGCGCCGTTACCTAGCAACCGCAGCGAAGCCCAGCCCGTTACCTAGCAACTCCAGGTGAATGCTAGCAGGTTTGGTCGGTTAAAAGCGATAATATGGAGCAAAGTAAGTGGTAAAACCAGCATGACATAATGTTACGTCAGTTATGTTAAGGGAAAAGTGAACATTGAATTAAACGGCTACATTTAAAGTTGAAAACAGCCTTTACTAGGTTTAAGGAAACGTTAGCTTGTCACTTTAAATAAAGTTTATTTTAATGTTTGCTGAGGTAAGATTTAGCGCTGAGAACAGGATTTATTTAGCCTGGTAAGAAACAGCCTCTTGTTCTGAGCTCTTTGGTTCGACCAGAGGATTCGGACTCTCAGCTATTGAGAAACTATTTTTTTTCATGGATTTTTTCCCATCGTTTGGACGCAACTTATGGAACGCACCAGTTCGATGCTATGAAGCTTAGCAGAAATTTCCTGTGCTGTAAACAACCGAGTCAAACAAGATGGCTGTTAAATGGCCAACATGGACTGAACGGCTTCGTTCACTTCCTCCTCCATCGATTTTATTATACCAGTAAAATAAAATCCTTAAACGGTGCAGAAAATCAACATCTTTAGTCACAACGTCTCCTTCTGTTCCTTTGGCCCGTTTGAAATTCTACCAGAGGGAATCCAAGTGAAATGGAGAAAGTCTAGACTGAGCACTGAGGGGAGATGAGAATCAAAGAAAACTGTGTAGGAAGACAAAGGCTACGACAAAATGATGTTGGTCATAATTTTCAGTTTTCTAATATTCAGTTCATCCAGCATGTGGCCTGAAAGTTTCCATTTACCCTAAAATTGCACATAAAAAAATGTGCTAAATGAAAATACACCAATTTAGTTTTTTGATCAAAAGTTTTTGCCATTAGAATGACGTAGTTTGTTTTTGTTTTTTTGCTTAACTGAAATTTTTTTTCGTAAAAGTGCAATGGAAACAGCTTTTTTGCATCACGAGTCATAATCAACAACCAGATGTTACTACTGTCAGAAACAACAAAGCAGACGACAGGAAGTGGCAGAAAGATGATGACTGCACGTTTTTTATGACATCGTGGGAACAGACAGATTCACGCTGTGTCTCTTATTTAATGGAAAAACATCAAAATTGCATTTTTTTTCCACATTAGCGGAATATCGATAAAGTTTTACACACATTTGTAATGGAAAAGCAGCAACAGAAACAGTTTTTTATTGAGGGCCAACGGGAAGAAAATGCTGATTTAACCCCAAACGTCTGCAGAAACACACACACCCACACACACTCACACTCTTGCTCCCACAGTCACTGTATTTTTGGTGAAACGCCAAACATGTGGCTCTGACTCATGAGGGGAGGCGGCCTGCAGCTCACAGCACCAGATATGTCACTCTAACAAACAATCTCAAGCTTTTCAGTCAACAAACATAAAAATTCTCAAATCAAAGCAGAAACTGATAATCAGACTCTTAAAGCCTCCAAACAGCAGGTCTAAAAAACTCCAGCACACACCTCCCTAACCGAACCGGACCGAACCGAACCGAACTGAAGCTGGCAGCTCAGATCCAACTGCAAATGATCCAGAAAGGCCACATCCTGACGGCAGACAGAGGCTCCATCCATCAACACAAACAAACCGACTGGAGGCAGGCAGAAACATCTCACCGCTGCAGCCGGTTCTGGATAACTCACTGCCTTCCAGGGAGACACTTAAACTGGTCAAACTGGTCCACGCTGATTATAGGTTCAATAAAAAACACATTCATGATCCGTGAAACGTTTATTTTATCAGTAAAATGCAACAAATATGAACATTTTGCACCAGAACCAGCCTGTATATTGGGTCAAACATGATTTGAATTGAATATAAACACGTAAACTGGTCAAACATGGACTCATTTATTCCACTTTCATTATTTAAAAAAAAATATTTAAGTGTTTATTTTATTACAAAATTGGGAAATATATATTTATTAAAATCTACAACCAGCCTATATTCAGGCAAACCTTCACACAAATTAGAGATAACAAAAAATCCACAAAATGTTGCATTTTAATAATTATTTTGGATTATTAAACTTTAAATTGGGTTGAATCTTAAAACTTTAATATAAAGTATGGTAGAGTTATATTACAGGTTTTAGTTTATGATATTTTTACGCGTTGTAGCGTCCAAATTGAAAATCGAAATCATTCTACGACGCCTGCAGATGTTTCCTAACAGAGTTTATAATCTAGAAAACATTTATTTTATTGGTAAGAATCTGAAAAACCTTCAAATTCTTGTTTCTTTCTGTATTTACGCAACATTATCGATGAAATTTGGATCAATTTACTGCACAATGGAGATGAACCAATCAAAAATAGTCAATAAAATAATTTAAATTTAAAAATATCTTCATTAACTGCATATAAACACACCAACCAACCCATTGTAGTCAAGTTTAATTAAAATCATTATATTAAATATTTTTCATTCTTTCTTTTCCATCTGATTCCTGCCTCAGTCACAAAAACTTCTCTTTATTTCTTCTGTTTGTTATAATCGTGTAAAAATCGGTCCTGTTGGGAAACTGATCGGTGCGTTTCTGCTTCGCAGCAGAAATGAGTTCAATGCTTCGTGTCTGAAAGCGTTGGAAACACTTTTTTCACGGATCGTAAACTGGATTTTATAGAACCTGACTTGAGTGCAGAATAAATTGGTCCAATTTTGACAATTGCTTCAATCCAAAGTGGGTTTAATGCAATAAAAACGACAGTTCCCTCAATTTCTGCACGTGTTGTAAAGAGTTTGTCTGTAATTAAGTACTAAAAAGTTCTGAATTACACTTTCCGATGTGTCTGACCAGAGAATATGTTGGTTTCTTAAACTATTCTCAATCTAAACCTTTAAATTGTGACATTTTTTGGTGATTTTTTCTTGGAAATAAGATAATAAATAATTTTTTTTAAAGAAAAACTTTAAGAAAAATAGAAATAATTCAGTCCAGGTTTAACAATTCATGCATAAGCAGCGCTGAAAATGCTCAATTTTTAGTGTTTTCACAGCTAAAATAAAGGTTCCATAAAATTTAAAATGTGTTTTTCAGAATCTGTGATCAGTGCAGAATGATCCGGTCCCGGTTCGGTCGGTCACACGGATCCAGATCCAGAACCGGAGCGGATCAAAGTTGCTGCAGAGTCCCTTAAAACGCGGTGGAATGACCCTTTAGTGAAAGTTGAGCGCCGCGCCGGGGACTCCCGGTTCGGTTCGGGACACTTACTTTGGGTTGGTCCGGTTCCAGAAGACAGCGTAGCGGTCCGACGCCACCTTGGACCCCGGGTCCTGGCCGAACACGCACATCCCAATAATGAGGATGAGGAACAGGATCATTTCCACCTGCGGCATGTCTGCGCTGGGCTGAGGTCCGGTTCTGGTTCTGGTTCTGCTGCGGAGCGTTAACTCAGCCTCCCTCTGCGTGTATCTGCTTGCTTTCTGTTAAACCAGCTGATCTCGGATCGGTTCCGTTCGGCGTAACTCCGGGTTCAGCTGTCGGACCGACGAGGCGCACATGGAGCGCCGCTGCTCCGCGGTCCGGAGGCTTCAGGGCGGCCGAGGAGGGTCGGCTTTCTCCGGATCCGGGCTGAACTCTGAGCCGCTCCTGGTTCCGGCTTCTTGACGCAAAAAGAGTGAAGCGAGGCGGAAAGAAAACAACAGAATGACGCACAGGCTCTGCGCCAGGAGCGCACAGGACGCGGCTGCTCTCGGGTCTAAGTGAAGGAGAACCAAGTCAGCAGCGCTGTGGCTGCCGCTGCCATGCTCTCTCCCGGACCAACCCCCTCCCTCGCTCCCTCGCTCCCTCTCTCTCTCCCGGACTCCCTCCTACAAGTACCAGCCGCCGCACGCTGGAAGAAATGTTCTCCTCCTCAACTCAAACTGTTGAGTCTTCAGGCTCATTTTCTACAGCAGCTGAGAACAAATCCGTCCGTCTGATTCCTCTGCAGCAGCAGCTTTCCTGCAGAAATCTGGAAAAATGTTTAAGGGATATATGGAAGGCCAGAAAGGACAAAATTATATAACTATATCCATTAAATAAATGTTTTCCATTTACATATATAATCAATTCTTTAAAACAAATATAGCCTATCAGCAATTTTCCTGCTGACATCAGGAACAAAATTGTAGGAAACTATGGAAGGTCAGAAAGGACAAAATTATGTAAATGTGTCCACTAAATTAGTATTATCAAATAAATGTTTGCAAACTAATTTATTAAATATGTGATCTGATCTTTAAAATGTATATAACAGCAACTTTCCTGCTGAACGCAGGTCAGGAATTAAAGGAATGTTTGGAGGGCTGGAAGGGGCAGATGTATATAAATAGATCCTTTATTAAATTTACCTTTAAGTAGATAAATGTTTAATAGACAGTTCATTTATTAAATATATCACTAAATATGGAATTAATAATATTTGCTGTTATAATTGCTTACAACAGTAGCTTTTCTGTTGAGCTCAGGACAAATATTGAGGGAATATATGGAAGGTCAGAGAGGACAAAATTATATAAATATGTCCATTAAATGTGTAGTTAAATAAGTAGATGTTTTCCAGGTAATTATTATTCAATATATAATCAAGTCATTAAAATGTATGTAACAGCACTAAAAAAAATTATTTCAATGTATCATTAAATAAAAAATTTTTTAATAGACAGTAAACTTATTACATATCTCATAAAATCATTAAATCGCGAAGTTTTTTGTTAAATTAGCTCAAATCAGAAGCAACATTGACACACCTTCAGTGACATTGTGGCTGGTTATTTTTATGTTCACTCTTTTGTCCCAGTGGTTGATTCTATGGAGGGCCAAAAGGAACAAAACTGAACAAATAAATACATAATTGAATCATTGATTAGATGTACCATGATTGCCATGGCCATGATGAGCTTGGAACAGCCAATGCAGATAATTAATCACAATTAAACATGGTATTTAATTATTTTACAAATCAAATCATCTCATGAAAATCCTGCACTACCAGTGCTGCCATGTTTTTTGTTTAAAGAGTCAGGTCATACAGATCAGTGTTTCCCCCGCCTCTTGTCTTTGATGGGATAATTTGATTGATAAAATCATTGATGTTGCAGGACTACAAACAATGATATAATTAAATATAAATTAAATCAAGTACCTTCATCAGCAATTATGTTTGCTTTTTAATGATTAAAAAACATTTAGTCAATTAATTTCCTGTTAAATAAATTATCTAAGCATTTGTTTAATGATCTATTTATGTATTTAATTTTGTCCCTGCTGGTTCTCCATAGAAATCAACCACTGGGACACAAGAATGAATATAAAAATATAACCAGACACACACTGGAAAAAATACATTTTCTCACATTAGATCAGTTAGAAATTATTATTATTAATAAACTATAAACTCTAGTTAAAAACCTAAACTGGATTATTCTATAACAAACAGATATGGATTAAATCGTAATTTGAGATTCGGGGTGGTTGCCCAGGGCGCCGTTCCTGCTCCATCCGCCCCTTCGTCGCTCTGACTGTTTGTTGTTACAGACATTTCTTACAGCGTGGAGTTTCGGGCTGCGCTGCTTCCCATTGGCTTTGGGACGTTTGAATGGCAGCAGCTTGACTTACTAAACCAACATGCTGCTCTGCCTGCAGCATTCCCAGACCTGCTCACTGATCCCGGCCACTTCCTGCAGACCACATCGCTTCGTTATGATCCACCTTCATCTGGCAGGTCGATCCGTTTGGTCAAAACTCAATAAAACTGAGTGGATAAAAACAACTCTGCTCCAGATGCGTCATAAAAGATCTACTATTTACTTTTATGTTGATTTAAACTTGATTTTATTTGGATTTCTGCATAAAACTCATGTTAAAGTGACGGCTTCTGGCCCACAGCGCCCCACTCTGGTCAAACTAGGAACGTCCTCAACTCATAGAAGAGATGCTTACACGTTTTCTATCTCTAAAAATGCCAAATTTAATAAATAAGCTTCTTTTCTTTTAGAAAAACACAAAAAGTAGTTTGTTTTTTTTACTCCATGAATGCATTTTCTCCTGCAAAACACCTAAATGTGTCAAAAAGTAATATTTATAAATCAGATTAGTAGTAGAATAGCTAACTGAATATTTAGCTTAGAACAAAACATTTAGCTTCAATCTAGATGTTAAAAGCTAAATATTAAGTTAGCAAGTCAAACATTTAGTTCATAACTAAATATTTACCTTACAAACTAAACTTGCTATTTTAGTAAATAGTAAAGAAGCTAACTAAATATATAGCTTGGAGCTAAATATTTTAACTACTAACTGTTTAGTTAGTAGTTAAATACCAAGTCAGCAAGTTAAATATTTAGATCTGAACTAAATATGTAGTTTAAAAACTAAACATGCTATCTCTAGCTTAGTAAACAGTAAAATAAACTAAATATTTAGCTTAATGCTAGCTCCAAACTTGGTTTAGTTAGTAGCTAATTAAGTTAGCAAGGTAAATATTTAGATGTGATCAAAAATATTTAGTCTACAAACTAATCCAGCTATCTTAGTAAATAGTAAAACCACAAACTAAATATTTAGCTATTTTTCTTTTTATGAAGCTAGCAGGTTTGTAGCACCACATCATGCCTGATCACACGGAGATTCCAGGACAGATGAAAAGTTGTGTCTCAGAGTTTTGGTAGAATCCCGTGAATCTCGTCCTCCACATATGGAGGAACCTGGACTGGTGGGGAATCTTCCCAGGAGAGGATTTTATTATCGTTGAAAGAACAAGACACCGGTGGATATTTTCTTTAAGCAGCAGCAGCTTGTCTGGGACCAGGAACGTCTGTGACCCTGAGCAGCAGCGGCCCGGTTTCTTCCACCTAAAGAGATCTGCTGAACTCCATCCAACCTGCGTCAGCCTCCCCCCTCCATCTGCCGCCTCCCGCCGACGCCACGTTTCTAAAAGGTTCGTTTCGAAACTGACGCTTTCTCAGCGCACCGAGCTTCTGGTGCACAGCAGTAAAACAGATGGAAATGCAACACGGATATGAAAGAGAACTGCTCCAGCAACTTCTCCTGCTACATGTAGATTAGCATCCTCACTGTTTATGCTAACGTAAAACACATCGCTTGAACCATTTCAGTTGCTTTTAATTTCTTAAATTATTGCTCTGAAAAAAGATCTCAGCAATTTCAGAGGAGATGCTAATTTTCCTGTGTCTATTATGAAAATAGTTATATCTGCCTGATTAGAATAGAATGTTCTTTTGTCTTTAGCATTAGCTTCCGCTAAATACTGTGTTAGTATCACACCTTGGATTTTGTTTTGCTAAATACCATGTCAGTAATGCACTTTACGACTAGCTCCCACTCAGTATTCTTATTTTCTGACTCTGCCTTCCCAAGACAGTGTATCTTCAGTCAGAGGCTTTTTCAAACTCACCGTAATACAGACTGCTACAAGAGATATTTCAGCCATCACTATATATCTGAATTAATGAGCTACAACAACATTTAATTTCGTTTTGGGATCAATAAAGTATGTTTGAATTGAATTTGCTTTAAAACTATGTTTTGCTAAATATCGTATTGGGATAGCACGTTAGCATTAGCTTTCACTAGATAAGGTATTTTTAAAAGTCTTTTAGCATTAGCTCCAGCTACATACCATACTGATGTGCTTTCATGTTAGCTGAACTAATGGTTACTGCTGTAGGGTTCACACAGTTAGCGATGTCCAACCCTGGAAATTATAAGTAAAAATTTATGATCAACAGATTCAGATGGATTTAAATTTATTTTATTTAAGTTTTCACAAATTTTAACTTGATGATAGAGAAAGTACAACTGTCTTACTGTTCTGAAATTATGATCATCATTTATCCTAGATGTATCCAAGAGGTCCATATAACTCTGGAGGAGCTGCAGAGATTAACAGCTCAGGTGTTAAATCCTTCCTTTATTGAAAAGGACAAATATATTCTGGTCTGATGAAGCTTGGAAACTGCAGCTCAGAGGAGGAGCTGCGAAGGCGGGGCTAGGCCCACCCAGGTGGGCAAAATGGTTGCCATGGAGATTCAAGGATTTCTCAAATATATAAGAATATCATGTAAGAATCAAAGTAACACTCCAGATTTGTTTTTGATGATGGAATAATATTATAAAATGATGTAAAGATTTTTTTTTTTTAAGTTGAATGTACTTCCCCTTTAAATCAAAATCCATGCCACACTTTTCAGATTTTTTATTGAAAAATTAAACCTTGAAGATGTCTTTCCTCTTCAAAATGTGCATCCAGGATGTCAGCTGACTATTTTTTTCTTCATTTATACAGTGGAAGCTCAAGACTTTGAAAACGATGATAAAATCTACGGCAGATCACGTGGAAACGCCGCGGAGCGAAACGGCAGCTGCTGCAGCACCAAACACCTGACTGACAAACACCTGTTTGGAAATCCACAGCAAACTGGGGTCACCCGGTTCATCTATGTGTTTGTGCATGTAAGACTCATCAGACACACGCAGCGCAGCAGGCAGCCTGACGGCGCTGCTCCACCTCACCCAGGCAGGCAGGACTAATCCATGAGCGATAATCACCTCATCTCCCCGGCCAACGCGCCTGTCCTGCTTCATTCACGCCTCTCAGACGTCTGTGTTGCCCAAGACAATGGAGTCGTTATCAATTACAGTCTGCCAGAACAAAACACAGCAGCCTGACACACACACACACACACACACACACACACACACACACACACACACTTAGAGTATGATTTACTCTGAGTTTACACATCACAGAGGTGGGTAAAGTACACAAAAATTGATTAATTCGACCTGATCCAATGTTTCAGTGCTGCTGTTTGGTTAGAGGGAAGCGTTCAAATCAGGGCTTCCCAACATGGGGGGCGGGGACCCCGAGAGGGACGCCTGGTATGAAATTGAGGGTCACGGAATGGATTTCAGAATCATTGTTATCTGAAACCTGAGGCGTATGGAAGGCCAAAAGAGACCAAATTACATAAATGTAACATAAAAAACATAAATAATGAACTCTTTTTGTTTTTTTTTGATTAATTAAGGTTTGATTCCAGTTCCAAAAAATTCATTAACAATTCATTTTTCCCAGAAAAATCTGAAAAAAATAAAAATACTGAAGAATTTATAAAACAGAACTACAATCAACAGTTTTTCCTTCCACTCAACTTTTCATATGCAACTCATTGTAAAAACATGCAGTAACAAAAGAAGACTTTGGATCACTGAAATAAATCCATTCCTTTTTAGGCTTTGCTTCACAATCCTCTCTTTTTTCTTTTTCAAAATTTTCTACAATTTTTTTCCTTCCACTCAACTTTCCATCAATATTAGCTATGATTTTTGCTTCCGTTTAGACCTTTTCTACAAAGTGTGTCTGTATATATGTACTGGGTAATATTGCTTTGAAAAAGTCTTTTTTTTCTGCCTGTTTCTGATTTGAAGGAGCATTTATCATTTTCCCTCCACTTCTCCGTCGGCTCTGCGACTGTTCGGGTCTCTGCAGCCCAGCTGGAGGCGGTTACAGTCACTTAACCGACTAAAAGCTCTGCTCTGCTGGTTTCCAGAAAAAAGCGCACATGTAGGCCGGTGTTATTGAAATAAACGGTGCGTCAGAAACCAACCAAAGAGTCGCCGATTTCCTTTTTTCTCGCATGAATCCTGTTCTCACACAAGAGGAAATGTTGAGGTTTCTCCCAGAGGAGCTGTATGTATTCCTCCAAACGACATCCGGACGCTCACCTTCAGAAGAAGGAGTAATAAAAAGATTTGAAAAAGTGTTGAAAAACAGACAAATGAAGGTGAAATAGGAGTCGGGGTGTGAGGAAGACGCATGATGACAGGCCGGCTCTCTCAGGGAGACGTGGGAGGTCCGACGTTTCCCCGTTCGATCTCCTCCTCTGGGTCTGTGTGTGGCAACCAGTTCAGCTCTTTTGTATACGTGACCTCAGAGAAGACAAATACACAAACTCACAGAAAAACCTGAGCCTGTGTAAATGTGGAGAAACGCACACCTTGGGGTTTTTAACAGGGGTTCTGCACGGCGTCCATGTTTTCACAGTGACGTGTAGGTAAGTAAAGTCCGTGACCCGCGGAGCCGGCGCTGCTCAGAATCACCGAGACTCGGGGCTGCTGACACTGGAATGTGAAAAATGTTGGAACGGGCCGGGGTGAAAATCAGTTTTCATGTTTAATACAAACTGAAAATAAAAAAACAAACAAAAATTATTTGTAAAATTGTTGGTAATACAGTTTCTATTAAACGTATTGATCATATTGGGTGTTTATCCTTCTTATTGCTTTTACAAAGCAATAATGATCAACATAGTTTGGGTATTTTAAAACGTAATTATGTAAAAGTAAAATTTCCAAAATTGCAACATTTTCATTTTTATTTCCCCTCCTCACCTGTGGGGGCGCTGCTCAAAAACCGCTGAAGGAAATAACATGGAAACAACGTCCTTCTTTGTGAAATGTAAATAAAGCTGGATTAGCGTCACATTTTAGCGTTTGTAGCCATTTCTCCCGCTAGCACAAGACTAGCGCATTTGTTTTGGTTGTATTTACCCAGAATTCCTTACTCTGAAGTCCACTTCCTGCTTTTGTAGTGGTTGTTGTTCACATATGCATTCAAACCAAACCAATACATAAGTTTGTAGATGAACAAGACTTAATTTTTTTTTGGGATTGTTTATGCAATTAGACAAACTAACTGGATTAAAGTGAACTTTGTGCTAGCGGTAAAAACATAAACAACGATTACATTCATCCAGCAGGTCTTGATGCTAAATTTAGATATTTTTGCTGAAATCTCATTTATTTTTGGATGTTTATACTTCTGATTAAATGCGACAGATTCTGTTTGAGCGGTTTACGTCCCAAAGCGACACGCGTTAAGAATAACGTTAGCATCACACAGCAGAACTCTGTTTATGGAGGCAGTAATGGACGACGCTGTTGATGGGTCGATTTCAAAGTTATTCAGCAACGGGAGCCGACAGGATTGATTGATGAAGGAATTAATGAAAAGAAAGCCCAGCTTTTTCTGAAACATTGACTGCAGGTTCTGTAGAGAAGTCTGTCTGGATGCGTATTCGGCTCTAAGAGTGGTGGGACTGTGACGCTCCAACGACTCAGACGTGTTTCGTAACTGAAGAATTCCAATTGTTAGCCTTTGTTTACGTCTGGATTTACCGCGTCTGTCTTCTTCTGGTGCAGGATGATGACACATCTCACGTCAATGACGTAAAAATCAGATAACATGACTGTTTGAAAACATTCAGATACGATTTAGTTCCACATACGGAAGTGGAACAAATCAAATTTTATAGGGTGACATTTGCCTGCTGTGTGAACGCAGCCAAAGACTCCAGAGTAATGTGGTCCAATCTACAGGTACAACAATTTATCGGTGCCGATTTCCTTGATTTTACACTTGTACTTACATGTGAAGCTGATCTCATCTACCTTGGTAAAGATCCTCTTCTGTTCTGCTGCTCTGAGGATTTTTTTTGCTATATTTAGCGACATTTCAGACAAAAATAATTGGTATCAACCAAAATCGGAATTGGCTGGTCAGGATCGGTAATCAGAAAACTGCAATCGGTTCAATCTTTGGACAATATGTCTATCTTCCACTTCTTTGTACACCAAAACAGAGGACATGTTTGAAATGAACCAAATATTCCAGGAAGAGAACCTCACACCTCAACTGGAAGCCCCAAAGATTATGAGAAATTAGTTCCCAGAACCGTCCGATGTGGCCGATCCAGACGAAGTCGCACAGCTGATTAACATTTCAACATAAACATAAAGACAATTTGAGATTTATTTATTCATTTACTTTATTTTGGAAGCAGTGAATTAAACCCAAAGTGTTTCTGGTTCACGTTGTGGATGTAATGTGGAGTTGTGGATGTTATTTTATAACACCGGAGCCGCGTCACGTCTCTGTGCTTCTCCTAATTAGCGACAGCCTGTGGAGAAGCGTGAGGCGGCGGTGACTCTGCGTCGGCTCGTGATGATGGATCACAGGAACCGATGCCAGCCCAGCAGAGCAGCAGAACCTGGACTCACTGGAGGGAAGAGGCTGTAAAAACCCTGCAGTTTAGATGCTAATTCATTCATGGAGTGAATCATAAAGATGGAACAATGTACACCTCGAGTGTTTCTACTCGATTCTTTATTGAATGTTGTTTATAGCAAAATGAACAAACATAATAGTTAATGGTGCAGTTAATTGGGCTTAATATGGAGCATTTATGTTTGTTTTCTTGTCATTACAAACTGGGGCAAAGCTCATTTTTGTTCTTCATCACTTTATAAAGCATTACTTTTGAAAAAAGTCAGACAGACTAAAGTGAATCAGACAAACCTGAGAATTTTCTAAGAAATGACAACTTAGTTTTTTTTTATATCATAACTGTCGATTTTATTGAATGTTTTTCTGAAAAAAGAATGTCTGCACAACAATCACAATCAGCTAGAGCATGAATGAATATAAAGTTTTAAGGAGATAATTTACAAATAAATTAAGTAACAGATTTATTTCTTCTTATATTCTGAAAATTATCTTGAGACTTGGAGCTACAAAAATGTGAATAGATAAGAAGGTAATAGGTACATAAGTAGAAGAGACAACAGATAAGTGTCAGGACAGCTGGCTTGCAAAGGACAATGCTAGCTTACAAGCTAGCAGAGCATTGCAGCTGTTTTAGATACAATCCTCACTTGCTATATATCTAAAAATCAAACTAGCTAGCTAATTACAGCTTCCTACAGCAACACAGCAACATATCCAGTGTTGTTGATGTAAACTTAGCCAGCTAACTAGCTACCAGAAAAGTTACTATCCTAGACAGCTAACTTGAAAGCTAGCAAAACGCTAATTAATCCTGGCTAATAAACCTACAACCCAACAATCTAGGAAGATTTTAGCACCAATATGACCAATTTTACCACAAGTTTTTAAATCAATGATGTTGACTAATAGACTCAGTAACGATTGTCACTTCAGGTAATTTTATGTTTTTATCATCATTGTCAAAAATAAGCACAAATAAAATAAAAATAGAGCAACAACAAAAAAAAGTACTTTTTTGGTACCTGACCAGAAACAGAGGAAGCAAACGGTAAATGTATTGAGGTCAAAGGTTAATCAGAAGACAGCTGCCTCCACTGAAAACAGTTGGTCCTAAAATCTATAAAATATATATGTAGTAAAAATTAGCAACAGGGAAATAACTTCTTACTTAACTTTATCCATATTTATAGTAAAGAAAACCTTTAAAACAAGCGAATTTGGATGAGAAGCCAAGATATCGTCACATACAGTAAGGAGGTAAAGAAATCTCCAGGGGTTACTGTTACAGGGAAAAGTAGTTTATTGGCAAATTTCAAGGCTTTTGTGCACATCTTTATTAGATCTACTAATAACTGTGGAGGGGATGTATTTAGAATAAACACTCCCACCACGCTGCGCGTACCGTAAAATAAAATAAAAACTCCCCCATTAAAGTCCCACCGTATCCAATCAGTATATAAACATAAAAATCAGTGAGACATAAAGGATTTATAGGGAGGAGGAAGTCTCAGCAAACAGCAGAAACTCCTGAGGGCGTCTTTCTGGTGTCTGTTTAAAAACATAAAGCAGCCGACTGTGAAACAACGGGATCCAAGCTGATGGGAATCTGAAAACGAATCAGGAACAGAACGACGTCGGGTTGTTTCAGCCCGGCAGTGATGGAGCTGCCGACAAGCCCAAACGTAGAGCCAAAAATAAACACAACGTCCTGGGATCTTTGGAGCAACTTAAACGTGTCTGAATACGACGGTAAAATTTAATTCACTACAGGGTTCGAGTTAGAGGGACTCAGGTTGTTTTTATCCCTGATTGATCAAAGTTGCAACATTTGTTATGTTTTCAGCTGCTGTGATTCTGTTTGACACTACTCTGAATCAAATCAAACAAACCTGTTCACCTCCTTGCGCCCCCACAGGTGAGGAGAGGAATAAGTTTTTCAAATAGTTTGGTTGGTTTGACTGAGTGCAGTGTAAAAGAGAACCACAGCAGCTGAAAATATAACAAATGTTGCAATTTAACCAAGTCTTAATGACAACATTTGTTGGTTTGCCTGTTTGAACATCACTTTCTAGGCAAAGAAACTAGAGTTTGACTTAAGCGAACTAAGCAGAGCTAGTGGCAATGATGCAGCCTTAGAGTCTCGCAGGATGTTAGTAAGATGTGCATCCAATTTAGAAATTCAAGGTTGACCGATTCATAAGGGTGACCACAGCTGCCAGATCCCTGCTGGCTCAGTAGACAGTCATACTCCAAAACCCAAAGAGAGTTATCACACTGAAGTAATTAGCTAATTTTGACAGATAAAGCTGTTTATTAGAAGATTTAAAAGCATCAAGGCCACCAACACAGAGTTTTCATTACAAGCTACTCGGTAGGAAGGTGATGAAGGAAGGAGAGTCAGTGGGACTAAATTCCTGTCTTCTATCTGCTGTGTCTCACTGTGGACGGAGTCGGAGTGATTTACTGAGGGGTTCAGTGGGAGGTGGCAGCAATAACTCAAGGTAATCAGCATTTAGCAGCAATAAGGAGCCTGGTTATTGTAACCGTGTCAAAGGGAAAAAAAACTAGTTTTCACAGAAAGGAACTCAACTGGAAACTACCCAGTATGAACCATTAACAGGAATGTCTGGAAGAGAATGTGGAGGAGAAGTTTCAGGCAGCCAGGATTTTTCATTCAGAGGAATTTATGTTTTACTTTAAATAAATAAACGTCATGAAAAATATCAAGATGTTGGTTTATAAGATTTGTTTATGTAAACAAACCTCGTTACACAATTCATGGATGAATGGATGGATGATGGATGGATGGATGATGGATGGATGGATGGATGATGGATGGATGATGGATGGATGATGGATGGATGATGGATGGATGGATGGATGGATGGATGATGGATGATGGATGATAGATGGATGGATGGATGGATGGATGGATGATAGATGGATGGATGATGGATGATAGATGGATGGATGGATGATGGATGGATGGATGGATGGATGATGGATGGATGATGGATGGATGGATGGATGGATGATGGATGGATGGATGGATGGATGATAGATGGATGGATGGATGATGGATGGATGATGGATGGATGGATGGATGATGGATGATAGATGGATGGATGGATGGATGGATGGATGATGGATGGATGATGGATGGATGGATGATGGATGATGGATGATAGATGGATGGATGGATGGATGGATGATGGATGATGGATGGATGGATGGATGATGGATGGATGATGGATGATGGATGGATGGATGGATGGATGATGGATGGATGGATGGATGGATGGATGATGGATGGATGATGGATGGATGGATGATGGATGGATGGATGGATGGATGATAGATGATGGATGGATGGATGATGGATGGATGATAGATGATGGATGGATGATGGATGGATGATGGATGATAGATGGATGGATGGATGGATGATGGATGGATGGATGGATGATGGATGGATGATTGGATGGATGATGGATGGATGGATGCATTGATGGATGGATGGATGATAGATGATGGATGGATGGATGATGGATGGATGATGGATGATGGATGGATGATGGATGGATGATATGACATTGATGGATGATGATTTGGATGGATGGATGGATGATGGATGGATGGAATGATCTCCATTGATTTGGGATGATGGATCCAGATGGATGGATGGATGATGGATGATTGATCTTCTTCTTCTTCTCCTCTCTGATGGATGATTTGGTCGATGAATAAATTAACAATAAGCTCTTTGGTGTCTCCCTGCTGACAAACGTCCCCAACTGCTGTGAACCTCATCAGGGTTCATAATGATAACAGAAATGATGCAGCGTTGTGTGTTCAATATGTAGATGGAGTCATGAATACCAAAGAGTGTTTTCTTATGATAACTAATCACATCTCCTGATTCTGATTATGTTTATGTAGAGAGGTGAAAAACAAGTTATTAGAAAATGAAAACAATAAGTGAGAAAACAGGTTCCCCAACATAAAGTTTCTTTTTGTATCTTTAATTTCTCGTTGCAATAACTTCTTCCGTGCAATTCCACACACAACCGCTAGGGGCGCTGCCACGTTGGTGGCATAGAGGAGCCTGAGCACACAAGAAGAATAAATCTTCCCGTTGAATGAGAAGGAAGCTCATCGTGTGTCTCGTCTTTCTGAGACGTTGAGGGAAGATCGTTCTTTACATCACCTTCAGCCATCCAGGGTTACAGGGTAACATTTACAGATTTATATCACAGCTGATGGCGGTTCGAATCCCAGACCTTCATGGTCAAAAGGTTTTTGTTTTCAGGAAGTCCTTCAACATCAAACAATACATATTTTACACATTAAGCAAAAGAAAAACAAAGAAAATGCTTTTTAACTTAGAGAAGTTGGTGCTTTAGCATTAGCTTCTGCTAAATAACATGTTGCTTTTGGGATTAGCATTAGCTTCTTTTGGCTTCTGCTAAATACCATGTTGGTGTAGCCCTATAGCTTGCTTTAGTTTGCAATAAATACTTTGTTGGTGTAGCACTTTAGTATTAGCTTTTGCTAAATATCATGTTAGTGTAGCCCTTTAGCATTAGCTTATAATGAAAACCTTGTTGGTGTAGCAATTTAGTATTAGCATCTTCTAACTTCTTGGTTTGTTTAGCCCTTTAGCAATAGCTTCTGTGTTGGTTTAGGACATTAGCATTAGTGGAAATAACATTTAGGATTAGTGCTTTAGTGTTAGCAAAGCTAGCTGTTTAGTTAGCCCACCACTAGCAAATATAATTGGTAGGGTGTCCTGGGTTTTCCAGACTCTTCCACAAACAGATATTAGCAAGTCATCCTACTGTTATCCTGCCTTAAAGAAACAAAGGATTTCTAACGTCTGACATGAATCAATCAGATGTTATTTCTTTATTTTCAGGCGTTCTGAACGGCCACCTTCTCCCCCACTGTCTCCCTGTGTGTGCCTGACAGATGAGAGGAGGGGAGCAGATGAAAGATGACGCTGATTAAAATAATTCGCCTCCCGTCATGGAGCAGAACGCGAGCAGAAGGCCTCCCTCTCCCAGACGGTCGATTCCTGGTCGATTCCTCCTCCTCTGCGTTAAAAATGAAAAGTATCGATCTCGTTTCGCCTCAAGCTGCTCCGCTGATTGAACCGAGGCGATCCGTATCAGAGGAGGAGGAGTTCGTCCGAGGCGCCGGCGCTCCCAGTCCACAGCTTAATCTCCCCCAGCGCACCTGGAAGTCCTCCAGGTCTCAAACAGACGCCGCCTCCGTGTTTACAGCTCAGAGGCGGAACGAGAACAAACCCGGACCGCGGCGTTGAAAGGATGTAACTTCTTATGACAATGTGAAAAGATCAATCTTCTCCTCCTCCCTGAGTTTTGTCGTCTGAAGAAACTGTTTCTGTCAAAAACAAAATAACAAAAATCTGAACCAGGAGGCGGGGCTTAGTGCTGTCAATCACCCTCATGTACATTCTGCTAAATGTTCTAATGGCAGAGAAAACTATTATTGTTACAGGAAAACTGGCTATGCTAACTAGCTTTAGCATTCTGCTATCAGGTAGAAGCTGCAGCATAGCAGAGAGCAACGAGAGGGTGTGAGTAGCATGTAACACAAACATGATTGACAGCGCTAAGATCTTCCTGATTCCTGGTTGTTTTAACCAAAACTTCAATGAAATTTTGCAAATTAAATTAACTTAATTAAATATAATTAATTTAAAGTTAATTGTGAGTTAATAAGTGAGCTAAATGTTCTCTGCAAAAACCAAAACATTAGCTCTGCTATTAGCGCATTAGCATCATTTTAACAGAGATCATGTGATGAAAATCAAAAATGTAATCAAAGGAAATGGGCAACAATGTTGAATAAAAAAGATTTGTTAGAAAAGGAGCAGCAGAGAAGTATTAAGTGATTCATCTCAGAGCTGAATGTGTGTCTGTTTTCACTGATTTATCTTTATTACAGTCTTTGTTTCACCTGGGAATTTAAACCTAGACGGTCATTTTATTTCTTTTATTGCAGTTGGGAAAATTGTCATATTGGAGAAGAAAACAAGACGGATGTTTTATTTCTTGGAGGATCTCCGTCAGAGAGCCGTGAAAAAGTGATTCCCCTCGCAGAGATTTCTACTGTTGTGTTTCAGAGAAGAGAAAGGCAACATGAAGGGATTCAAAATGCAGTTTTTAAAGGATTATTCATCTCTTTTTTTATGAAAAAGATAAATAAACCTACATATTGTATTTAATAATGAAAATATATCTCTACCTCGAGTTTCTCTCCAGATCTGCACCAGGTGTTTTTCACAAAGAGGATCTAATCACACAAATTAAAATCCACTCAAATTAGCCTAATTAAGATGTGGAGCCTTATTAAATAGAGTTTTAATCTGGAAATTAGCAGGACTAGCACACACCATGGTAATCTGCGGAGGAGATGCTGCTCTCCATGTTTTGTTTTAAAAAGTGAAGCGGCACAAAAACACGACACTTCAGAGAAATCCATGTTTAATAAAGAGACGGATGAAAGAGTTTAAACCGGAGAGAGAAAGAAAAGCTAGAAGTTATGAGGAGACATTAAGAGTTATAGCAAAGCTAATTTTACTGTTTAGCGCTTTTGCTAAATTTTTAAAAGTTTAGCATATTTAGCTTTACATAAACTGATTTTTCCAGAAAAAAATCTAAATTGTGAACTTAAAGTCAACAACTATCATACAAGTTGGTGTGTCAGTGATGCGATTAGCAACATGGTTGAATTCAGGGCTTTAGCATTAGCGTCCACTAAATTCCTTGTTGGTGTAGTGCCGCTAAATGTGGTATAGCTGTAGCGCTAAATGTTAGCTTTCACTAAATTCCATATTGGAGTAGCATTTAGCATAAGGTTCTGCTGAATGCTGTGTTGTATAGAGCTCTAGCGTTACCTTCTGCTAAACACAGGCTAGGTGTAGCACTTTAGCGCTTTAGCATTAGCTTCCATTAAATGATGTATTGATGTAACGCTTTAGCGTTAACTTCTGCTAAATACCGTATTGGTACAGATATTTAGTTTTCACTAAATAACATTTATAAAATACGTTATTTAGCTTCTGCTAAATATTGTACGTCTTTAATATCAGATTGTTGCATCTCAAGATTTATTCTCTATTTTTTTAACTTTCAAAAATCAATAATGATCGTTTTCAACAGGTTATATTGTTGTATAATCCAAGCAGTTCTGAGCATATATCATAATATTTATTTCATAAAATAAAAAACACATTGATTTTCTTTTTCTCAGCTCAAAATGTACCAAACTGTCATTTTTACGTACAAATCCAACGTTAATAAGCACAACTTCTTGTTTTTGTTCCTAAATAAGTCATCTTGTGAACTTTTGAAGGCGATTTATCTCCGTTTTCTGGCGGCTCTTACCGGCGCGTCTCCAGCTATCGGCTGTCCATTGTGCCGCATAATGGATAGTGGAGGTGGCAGGATAAACAGTTGGGGGTGTGAGCCGAGTGCAGGGAAGGTCAGACTTGTTGATTTATGGTCCGCGTGATGAATCACCTCCCCTTTCAGAGCCGAGGTCACCGTCAGGATCCTCTGACTGAAGAGCATCTGTAGCTTCAGCTGTGGCCTCCTTGACCTGCACAACTTTTTGATTCTCCTGCCTGTCACTCGCCTCCTCCTCATCCTTCTTCCCTTTTCCCGTTTGCCTTCAACTTCTCGACTTTGCTTCGTTTTCTTTGTTTCATTACACTAACAAATACGTCACTGTTTGCTTTAAAAATCCTTCCAGCAGTAGGAAACAGTCCAACATGAACTCAGTTTGGAAAATCAGAAGCGAATTTTGCTGGTTGAGTCAAGCTAACGGCGTCTAAATCTGAGAATCCAACCTGCAGTTCCCTCCTCTCTCCTTCCCTCAGCTGGATCAAGTTTCTCCTGATTAGTCCATCTGGATAACTATTTAAACTCTGCAAAACCCTTTATGACTATTCTGTCTTATTCAAAAGAGACTGTAAGACATAAATATGTGTTTGCTTTGACTGCTAACGTTTCAAAGTACAACTAAATGAAGGTATGTAGATGTTGCTGTTACTAATTTATCGCAGTTCGCAGCAGCAAAAGGAAAAATAACGCAGAAGAACCGTTAAACAACTCAATATTTTGCTGAATCGAAACACAGAATTCCACAGCACATCTACATGTTACGGTTGTCAAAGTCAAGCTAGCATAACTGAGCTACTTCCTTCTTCCTTGCTATTTTATTTCTTAATTTAAACTTTTTACTAACCTTGTTATTTAGTTGTTGTAGTGTTGTTAGTTAGTAGCAAAGGACCACGTCACTTTATCTTTTATATATCAGACGTACGTTTAAGATTTAGCGCGTTAACAGCTAATACCAACGCTAGTCGTCATCAACAAGCAGCTTTTTGCCCTCCAGCAGAGACATGGGGGCGGGATCTTGTGCTGACACGAAATCAAAACAGATTGGAAGATTATGAATGGACGTTTAAAGTGACGGTGAAGCAGCTTCAGGTCTTTGTAAGAATATATTTGAGAAAACTTTTTAACCCTAAACAACTTGATTTAGAACCTGGAGCTTCTGCAGCTAACGCTCTCATTTCCAGTTAGCATTTCCAAAACCAGCTCTCTCCTCTTCATCTGTTCGTCTCCCCTCATCATCTTCTATCTTCCAATTAAATCTATCTTCCTTTTCCAATTAAAAGGGCACAAATTATTGCGTTAGCTCCTTAGCACCTAGCATACATCACATAACCAACATGGCGGCTTTCGTGTTGCAATATTTTCTGACAATAAAGTTTATGAAAAACTAAATAACTAATCATAGATTCTTTTAAGATCATTATAACAAAGAATAAATCTAAATTTCATAGAATAAACAAAAATCAGTGGCTTTAAAGTCTTTTCATAAAATGGATATAAAAATTATACCATTTGTATTCAAATTTATAAATGATTTATATTCTGATGAATAAGTCATTTTGGAAGAAGGGCTCAAACTTTTGCTTGTGCTGAATTAAATATTTTCACCTTTATTATCGCTGACAGTAAAGAAATGAAGGAAAACACAGAGATAAAGACGGCGAAGGACAAATAATAAAGGTGTCATCTGGAATTCAGTCGGTTCCTGAGCAGTTCAGACACGGAGCCCTCCGGGTGTCCAAACTGTTGAAACATGAAGAGCAGATCTTAGCTGGAGGAGTCTCTGTCATTTTCCAAACAAAGAAGAAGAGCTCCGGTCCAAATGGGACAGAACGGGTTTGAAATTGGGCAGAAATGACCAGCAGCAACATAATGTTCCACCAGCAGGAAAAACAGCAGAGCGTCGTCTTTTATTTTTTCTCCCTGCTCTGCAGAACGGTCGGCCTGGAAAACATTATTACCCTCCTCTGGTGATTACGGCTCACCTTGTTCCCTGAGATGATGCAGAGTTCAGGCTGAACTATTCAGCTAACAGAGGTTATACAACCAGACCCAGAGGCCTGCATGACAGTCATGCTGCAGAATTTAAAGGTTTCATTTAATTAAACTGAAACCCAGCAGGATGTGAACAGGGTGTATGATTCAACAGCAATTTAGAGCCACTGTTTGTTATTTTCCTGTCAGTTGCCATGGGAACCAAGGCCTGGATCACAGCAACAGAGAGAAGATCAAACAAAATTTTATGAACAAAATGAAATCCACAGGAAACAAAACGGAATCAACAAGAAACGAAATGGAATCCACGAGAAACAAAACAGAATCCACGAGAAACAAAACGGGATCCACAAGAAACAAAACGGAATCCACAGGAAACAAAATTGAATCAACAAGAAACAAAACTGAATCCATGAGAAACAAAACGGAATTCATGAGAAACAAAACGGAATTCATGAGAAACAAAACGGAATCCACAAGAAACAAAACGGAATCCATGAGAAACAAAACGGAATTCATGAGAAACAAAACGGAATCCATGAGAAACAAAACGGAATCCATGAGAAACAAAACAGAATCCATGAGAAACAAAACGGAATTCATGAGAAACAAAACGGAATCCACGAGAAACAAAACAGAATCCACGAGAATCCACAGGAAACAAAATGGAATCAACAAGAAACAAAACTGAATCCACAAGAAACAAAACGGACTCCACGAGAAACAAAACGGAATCCACAAGAAACAAAACGGAATCCATGAGAAACAAAACGGAATCCATGAGAAACAAAACGGAATTCATGAGAAACAAAACGGAATCCATGAGAAACAAAACGGAATCCATGAGAAACAAAACAAAGTCAACAAGAAACAAAACAGAATTAACAAGAAACAAAACGGAATTCACGAGAAACTAAACGGAATCCACAAGAAACAAAACGGAATTCATGAGAAACAAAACAAAGTCAACAAGAAACAAAACAGAATTAACAAGAAACAAAACGGAATTCACGAGAAACACAACGGAATCCACGAGAAACAAAACGGAATTCACAAGAAATGAAACGGAATCCACAGGAAATGCTGAATGTCACTGGATTCGTTGGTATCACCGTAGTTTCTGTAATATTTTGTAGAAGTTTCCATTGATCATATAATTGCACAAACTTTAAATTATGAAAATAATTTAGTTTTATGGGAAAAAAAACAGTTTTGAAAAAAAAATCTAGTTTTTTTTTGGATAAAATGTGTTTGCAGTAGGATAACGTAGTTTTTCAGCTGTTTTTAAATTTGTTTGTCGCAAAACTGCATCACACGACCGTGATCAATAACCGGTTGTTACTGCTGGGGGAGACGACAAAAAAGACAACAGGAAGTGGAAGGAGGACGATGGTGCTGCATGTTTTTCATACTTATCACGTCAACAAACTTATTCTTTTGTGATTTTGTTTTTTTATTTTATTTTACAGAAACACTGGAATTGCAAAATTGTGGTTTTTCAACCTTAACAAAATGTTGACAAAAGTTTGTGCACCTTTATAATGGAAGCTCAGCTACTGTCCTCCAAAAGATGAAAATCTTAAAGTTTGAACACAATGCATTGTTGTTGTTTTGTCATTGTGCCATATGTATTCTTATCAAACACTAAGTAAAATAAAAATTCTCCAAGTCAGGATTCGTGGTGCTTGATCAGAAATCACTGACCTCCATCATTAAAATATGAAATCTTAAGGATCGCCAAATGATTTACTGACCAGGTAGAACTTTAAATCCACCAAGATTTTCACCGGTTTTTAGTGTGATGTTTTCTAAATGAATGAAAACTGACAGAAGACGTTTGGCTGAACATTATCGTCACATTGAACAGAGCAGAACAGGCAGGCTGGTTTGAGAAGTTGCTCTAACAACCACCTGTTGCACTCTAATCATGTTTTATGCTTCAAGAAATAAATTGTTGCTTGTGGGGCTCAAAGTTGACGAGATAAAGACCAAAATGTATTGGCCTCTACAAGATCGCCCCCTATGGGTTGGACAAGAGTTGCTTTTCAAAACAAAGTAGCCCATTCATGGTTCAAGGCAATAAAATGATCAATAAAACATTTAGAGAATATTTTAAATCTCAATCTGAGGGACAGCTTTGTTCCTGGTTTAATGAAAAAAGGTCATAATTGATGTTAAAAGGGGTAAAAATGAGGGTTATTGTGAGGTGTTGCAGATCTTTGCCCTGCCTGAGAGTGGCTTGCGGCTCTAGTTTGCCCCAAAGCGCATTCCTCCGGCTCGGCCCTCTTTGGACGACCCAACCAGGGTCCTCATTAGCTGTGACCTCCTCGTTAACGGCTCTTAATTTCACATGAGTGTGGCAAACCGCACCACGACGGGGGTCGGGGGTCGTGGCCCGGCTCTCATTAGCTCTGTGAGAGGGCACTTGTTGCGTTTCATATGGCGCTGATTGAAGACGAAGATGTGGGCCGTCCTCCTTTCAGACGGGTCTGATCTCCCCGGGAGTTTACCCAACCCTAACACTCAGCTCCGTTTAGAGCCGCAGAGGCTCCATGTGACCTGGGCGTAAGCCGGGTTTCAGTCCAAATGCTTATTTATTCCCTTCATTAACCCTTTTCCACTGGTTGCCTTGGAGACGGGATCCAGTAGAGGCGTATATCGCTCTATTGTATGATGGTCTTTATTACTGGATGGACTCCCTGCTGGTTCTTTTAAATTATATTCCTATAATTTATTACTGTAATAAAACAACGATTTAAAAGGGAACACAACCATTTCACAGGCCATGGAGACGCTTACTGGTTTGTTTTGGGTCATTTTCATGGTTCAAGGTCCAGTTCTGATTCTGTTTTTATTTATCTAGACAGTCTCCAGTACAATTTACAGACTCATTGGCCCACAGAACTTTGTCCTACATTCTCTTCAGCAAGCTGTAGTTTAGCGTTCAAGTGGTTCTGAGTGTGTTTTTTAACCAAACTCTAGTTCACTTGCCTCGAAGGTCCAGTTGGTTTCAGGAAGTGTGAACATGTAACCAACGCAAAAAGTGAACTCTGGTCCACCTACAAACTTCAGTTTTGGTGTGGTTGAAGTGAACTCGGGTGCAGTTCGAATCCATATGTGAACGCCAAGCGGACCAGACACCAATCCAAAAGCAGTTTATTACAATGCAACCAAAGCAAATGCTATAGCTAGCGCTAACGGAGAAAATGAATCGTTGTCTTTTACCAACAACAAAATATAAATCCTACAACCTCTAAAATCTGACTCTACTCCATTTTTGTCCACATTTCATGAAAAAGGAAGCTGCTTTCAGTTTCATCAGAGGTTTTCATGTTGTTTCTGTCAGTGGTTTATGGTGCAGCGCCCCCACTGGCGAGGAGGGGAACAGCTATTTCAAAGGGTTTGGTTGGTTTGACTCGGTGAGAACCACAGCAGCTGAAAATGTTGCAAAAGTTACAACTTTGATTTCTGATCGAAACGAGTCTCCCGGATGGAAAAACAGCGTTTCTGCTCCCATTCAGGAGAGTATAACACCGAGGAGAGCTTCTATGAGGAGCAGAAAGCAAAATATTAAGTATGTTGCACTGAAATGATTCAAAGAAGTATTTATTTTCTAATAGTTACCTACCAAAGCAGCTCTGGGTGCAACAACAGTTTCTGTTTCTTGGTAAAACATTTTCTTTTTGAGCTATTTGCTTTATTTAGAAAGAGAATAAATTCTTCCAAATGTAAAACTTGGATCAAGTATTGTTCTTTTTCTGACTGCAAAGATGTTTCTAAGGCAAAACCACTATTTTTTCTAAAATCTTTAATAGTACCTCTTAGTCTTTAGTTTAAAATTAGGCCTGTCATCCACAGTGTTTTCTTTCAGGTGAACCATCGGATCTGGTGTTGCTTGTTTGTTCTGGACGTTAAAATCCCCAGACAGCATTTATTGGCCGTTTCTCCTCCCTTCCTACGTCTCACATGATGTCATTACTCACATCACTGGGGTGTAACGGGCCAAACTGGGTTTTGTGATCTGAAGTAAAACAAAGAATGTAAATTTGAAGATTGTGTTACTAAGAGAAAGCCTTCGGAGGAACACCGGGTTCTGTAAAACAAACCCGTCCTGGAGGCTGGGAAGGTTCCAGTCAAACTGGAAAACCATTTCATTATTCACTTTCCACTAATTCTGTTAGACAAAAATATAAGAAACGAGGTAAAGAAACCCGATATAATCCAACAATCAGAACCATAACGAGTTTTATTGTTATTACTCCTCATGTACCTCCAACTGCTTGGAACAAACTTTTTATTGTCCTGATTTCTACTCCACAGAAACTCGCTTTGCCGTTCAGATGTTTAAAAAAAACAGGCTGTAAAAGGTGTAGTAATTTACATCTTTACTGATCTGCTTAATGAATGAGCTCATTAACAACTAGAGAGAAAATAGAAACATTTTATTGGGAGTTAAAATCCTTCAGCCTTAAAGGAAGCACCTCGAACTGCAGCTTCCTGGTGATCGCTTTTTCTGCACCGAAATGCTTCCAGGTACGATCTCAACCAAATTTTCCTGCTTTTGTGGAAAATTTTACAAAAAGGTAAAATAATGTCTAATTTAGCAGCATATTTTTGCAACCTCCATGGCTTAACAGTATTTAGTACTTCGTGGTTCAGCAGCTCCACTCTGCTGCTCTCCTTAAACTTCTGGATGCATTTGCTCCAAAAACATCCAAATAAAATCCCTAATGACTGCTGGTCACCAGGGATCACTGACCGTTCCTCCCTGACCCAATCTCTCCAGATCACCCTGGTCCTTTGGGATCTGTCACCATATTTAATTGATTCAGTCTCCCAGGATTACCACAGCGTTTTGGTATCTTTGGCCACACTTCATCGATGATATTTCTCCAGATCACCCTGAGGGATCTTCAACAAAACTTCAGTGACACAAAGATTCCCGGGTCCTTTGAGATCTTTGACTGTCTTTGACCTTCCTGTGTGCTACTGAGAACCATTTTACACCATTTGTGTATGATGGTTCTCTTGGAACCCAAAGCCTTAGAAATGGCTTTATATCCCTTTTCAGACTCATTTCAGTAATTTTATTTCTTATCTTGTGAGTTTCTTTAATTTTCTTTAATATGTTGGGTATCTTTATATATTTTCCAGCTTCATGTAGTCAGAAATTGTCTGTTTTGTGGATTTTTTTTCTATTATTATTGTCCAGGTGTGGCAGTAAAAGTTGTCGCTGGTGAAACTGAGTTTAGCTTTACAGCCTAAATATTGTTGGTTGGTTTTGAGTTTTTCCCCTTTAATAAATGAAATCATCATTTGAGCAAATGCATTTTTATTAACTCAGGTTATAAAAAAGGAGAAGAAGAAGAAGAATAAATCTACAAGGTGGAAAATGATTAAACTGCAATCATTGGAGTTTATTAGCTGAAGAGCAGCTGAAATAAATTCTCAGCGACTGATAAAATGAAGACGAAGAACGAACTGGAAGTCTCATCCTCGATGCGTTGATAAAATCCCCCAAACACAAAACACACAATCACCTCAGAGCCCCGTCAACAAACATGTCAACATGTCAATGTGCAAACATATTGAGCTGTCTGCTAAGATTTAATGATAAACAAAGACTTAAGCACACATGAGCACACACACACACACACACACACACGCTCATGCATGGAGAGATCTCATTAGACTGGGAATTGATGCTGACAGTGGATGTTCATCTCAGCTGGTGGTGTGAAGAGAGACAACACTCAGTTTAAAGTCTGATAGGGAACATGGCTCAGCATACTCGCCTCTGATATCAGCTGCACACTGAAGCCGCGGCGCAGCAGGCAAATGAAGCTGCTAATGATTTTTTTAGATGCACGTTGTAAAAATCATTAAATATTGTCACAAAAACGGTTTGCTCTATTTAATGAGAATGCATAATATATGACGTGTTTTTTGTTTTTTTTCCCAGACTGTTTTTATGTCAAACTGTTTGGAGATAATAGGATATGAGGGGCTCAAATTAATGAGATATACAGAATGAGAAAATAATAATAAACAGGTAACTGGCAGGAGGTCTGGGAGGCAGATAAATGTACTAAAACGACTGATGAGGCTTTTCAGCCAAATTAATTATTGATATCTATAAAATAATGTGATTTTTTTTTTTACTTAAACATGATGGACTGAATAACATTGTTTATTTTACTTTAAAGATATAAACTGTTAAAACAACGGGACTCCTTCAGTGACAGATCGCCGCATCCTAGGTGCACAAAAAGGCGTCATCAAAGGTCCTTCCTCCCTTCAGCGGGTTGACTCAGCAAAAATTCAGTTCCTGTTTACATTCCTGCTGTTTTTCTCCACAGGTTTTCCATGTTCTTGTAAGTAGTTTGTTGTTTTATGGTGGCAAAAGCGACACAAAAACAAAAACACAAAGAATGCTACGCTAAAATGAAAGCTATGCTAGCAAGGTTTTCATAGATTTCATTTTAACATAACCATCATAGTTGTTTCTTATGCACAAATTCACAGTTTGTCTTTTTTTAATGATTCTACTCAGTTGAAAATTTCTCTGAACCTGAGAATAAAATGTTTAATAACTGTACTAGTTTTTCTTATGCTGTAAATTCACCCTTACTGTACAGTCTCTTCTATCACCAGCTAACTAGCTAGCAACAGTTTTTGAGTAGGTGACTAGTTTCTCCATGTTCAATTCTTATTTTCTGTCAATTGTTTGTCCATATTTGTGCACTAACTTCCTTTAATTTGCGTTAATTAAGAGAGTTGGTGAGGAAAACATTGACATGTTGCTAATTTTACCCTTTGAAAATGTACTCAAGTTTGTTCCAATTCATTTTTATAAACAATCTGCCTTGTAGTTATGTCCATACTGGTGAGTGAGCCAGAGGAAGCAGTTTGAAAAGTGTAGATGTGTTTATGAATTCCCATTTGTGTACATAACCCATGTAGGTTTAATGAGCAGAAAGCTTGAGGCTCCTGCTCTGGTTGCAGAAATGAATCTGTGCTCCTGCCTCCATGTTGGTTCAGGTGTGCGTAATGAATGACCTCCACCTCATGGCTTCAGTTTATCTTCCTTATTGGTAATCCTACAGGTTCTCCTCCATGGACCACTGAGTTCAGGGGCTCAGGGATTTGGACCACAAGTTGCTGAGTCCATTCAGCCTCAGGGTAGGGTGAATGTAAACCACGGAGGGTCAACGCTCACAGCACAGATATGTCCACCATTTTGTCCACCACCAACAAAATCTCATGTTTAAATGTTAAAATTTAAAGATTTATTTTAAAAAGTCTGATTTAGATTTTGCTGTTATTCTTTAGAGGAAAGTATGAGAACTAGTTACTTTATCCCACATCATTTCTGCCCTGATTAAATTTGTTGCTTTCGATTAGATTTTGCTACTTATTACTTGGCATAAAATTCTCTGTACCATTTTACTTCAATACATAAACTAATATAAAGACTAATTTGTTTTGATTTATCTGTGTGAATTGCTTGATCAAAAAAAATAATATTAGCTAAATATCTAACTAAATTTACTGTTCTACAAGCTAGCTAGTTAGCTTTGTATCTAAGCTATTGCAAGCTAACAAGCAAAACTATTGCTAGGTAGCTGGGTATCTAAAACTATTGTTAGCTAGTTAACAGGCTAACAAAAATTACAGCTAGCCAGTTGGCTGACTATTTAAAAAAACTATTACTAGCAAGTTAGCTGCTATCTAACCAAAACTATTGCTAGCTAGTTAGCTAACTATATATGAATACAAAGTCATATATATATGACTTTCCAGCAGAATACTTGTGATATCAAATAAGACTGAAATATTTACATTAAATATAATCTACCAAAAGACAGAGAGGTGAATATGGCAGCGGCTTGTTGGTTGTAAACATTAACAGTGAACCTCAGAAACTCAGACACACCAGTAATAAAATATTTTACTGAGGTGATGGAGGAAATTAAACGAGTTTAGATTGGATTTCATTTTCTCAGGTACCCAGAAACAGCAAACTTAATCTTCCTCCTGATGCTCATTACAAATAAGCGGCTGTTCGCCGACACTTAAAACTATAATAGTGTTATAAAGTCTGAAGAAAGAGAAGATTGTAGTATTAAATTTAAGCGGCTGTCCGCACACACACTGCGATATTCACTGTCAGACAGACGGCACCTTTTCCTCTGCAGCTGTAAAACCCACCCTGCACAAACACAGACAGAGCAAACGTCCACGCTCCCACTAATCTCCCCCTGCTTAGAAATATAACCTTCATTCTGTACAATGAGATTCTGTTGTCCTTTTGCCATTATTATATTGTGTGAAGCTCTATTGGGTTTCAGCTCTCCGCGCCAACACAAACTCCTCAGCAGTTATTGGTGGTTGAAACGATTCTGATCGTCATAACATCATGTTCCCCAGAAGAGAAACAGGAGAAAGTGATACTTTATTTTGGCTCCTTGTTTGGTTATCAGGGACTTTAATCAGTTTTAAAACTCACACTGAAATCTGCTGTTGTGTAGGGAGTATCGCTTCAAAAACTCTGAGCCAAACCATCAGGATGCTTTTTCTTTTCTTTCTGCACGTAATTATAAAAGGCTTATTGTTACCATGAAGCTTGTTGTGTATTTAAGGAAAAGATGAAAACAGTGAAAATATGTTTGCAAGATGAGGTTTGTGCAGTTTTCATTTTAACGTCTTCTGTCTTCTACAAACAAACTGAAATAACACCAGAATGAAGCAGCAATTATATAGAAATAAAGTTACAATAATAGGAGAAAAGGTTAGGATAATACAAGAATAAAGTTGTAATAATATATAAAATAGTCAAAATAATATGAGAATAAAGTCATAAAATTACAGGAATAGTCAGAATATTGAGAATATGAAGTCGCAATAATAGAAGTTGTAATAAAACGAGAATAAAGTTGTTTTATTGTCATTAAGAGAATAGAATTAATACAATAATAAAGGTGTAATAACATGCAAATAAAGTTATAACAATACAAGAATAAAGTGGAAAAACACAAAACTAAAGTTGTAATAAAATGATAATAAAGTTACAATATTATCAAAGTAAAGTTGTAATAGTACTAAACCAACATCACAATGTTACCAAAATAAAGAGATAATTGTACTGCATGAGTTTTTTTTTTTTACAAGACTATTCTTTTATTATGGAGCATATTAAGATTTATCTGGAGTATTAACTATTAAAACAGATAAATGTAAGTGTTTAGTACTCAGTTTTATATTTAGTTTAGTCCTCTCTAATGGTTCAGTCAGAGTTTTTTCTGCCTCAATGTTCCCAAAGTCTCTGCAAGGAGAGGCAACCGAATCCGGCACAGGAAACCAGTCAGCCTGTTACTGCTGGCAGCCATGTTTTATTATTTATACGGCAAAACCTCGTATCACGTAAATCAGGGTTGCTGATGGGCGAAGCAAGACTTTACTTGGTGTTAACAAAACACATTTAAAGAGAGAGAGAGGAAACCTGTGATCCCAGTGAGGATGGGATCTGATTGGTGCGTCGTTACTGTGCAGTTCAGCAAACGTAGAGATTCAGGTTTTTATCAAACTTCACAATGTAAGCATTTCAAATCAGTTGATAATTATTGACTAACTTTTTGTTTTTAACATCCAAAATACCTGGGAAAAAATCCCACATACTTGGACATGCGATGTGTCAAAGGTCATCAGTCATTTTGAAATCCAGTCAATCTAAAAATTTGAAATTTTGAGATAAGTTTCAAATTTTCTAGAAAAAAAAGCTGAAATTTCCAAGTTTCAAAAGTCAAAAACTTTCGACTTTTCAAACTGGGGATTTTGAAAAGTGAAATATAAACTTTTGTTCCCTTTGAGTTGGTCTGTTGCATTAAATCTTAAAATATACTGCAGTTTGTGATTACAACATAAGAAGAAAACGTTGTAACTCCAGATGTGTGGGGCTAATGAGGATTAACGGTTTTTCCTGGAGAAGACTTCACCTTTCTATTTATGTGGGGGATTTTATTGTGATGTATACGCCTCGGCCTTTCTGTGTGTGGATTCCTCACAAAGTTTACATAATCATATTTCAGCAGACGGAGCGAGAAACATTCCCAGAGGACGATCAGGGTTCACACAAACCGACACGTGGAACCAAACCTGAAGGTGCTCTGGAAGACGAAGCCGTGTTGAAATAAAACTTCATTAATCCGTCATCGTTATCTGGGATGTTTCCTCACCCAACTCCTCAACATCGTCCCACAGCTGGATCCTGTCCAGAACCGTGGGCTGATCCTTCTGGGCCAACAAATCGCCTCTTATCTCCCCTCCGAGGATTCGGCTTGTCAGATCCCCCAGATAGCGATGCTGCAATGAAAGGCTGCAGCGCACGAAGTTTAAACATATAGGGCCATTAGAGGGTTCTGGTGGAGCGCCGCGGGTCCTGTAAACCCGGCTCAGTCTGGCAGGGGGAACAAAGCGACGCCCCCAACGGTTCCTGTCACCAGCTAATATGTCAGTCGTCATGTTTTAAAGTTTAACTCTCACACCGTTGTCCAGGAACAGCGCCGTCGATGCCAGACCAGAACTCCTGGAAGCAAACAAATATTCTGTCGATAAAGATCTGAGGTGTCGGCTTCGCGAAACGCTCCACGTTTCCCCTCGTAAACCTGTAATCGCGCGGCTCGGTTCGGGGAAAAGTGCGTCGCCGTTTTCTGGATGTCCTGAGGGTCCGGTGCCAGGGGAGTATCTGGTGTCGAGGGCGCCGCACATGATCGCTTTTATAAGAAGCCCAGATGTTTATTAGAGGATTTATTGAGGGTTGTGAAGCAGGCCGTGTCTCTTTTCAGCTGGCCTCTCTGTTATTCTACTTTTACTAATTCTTTGAAGGAGCGTGACGCTTTGAGAGGAGGTACATGGAGCAGAGAGCGCTGAGAGCCCTCAGGGGCCTGATAAAGTCGGTCTTCATCAAAACCACGCTGAAATTCATAGACTATTTTTATGGCATAACTGGAGGTAGGCACATGAATTACAAAGTTTGACTGTTATTATCTGTGAAAATATGAGAAAATAAAATTACAGGGGACCTATTATGAAAAATTTCCATTTTCCACATTTTTGTACTTCCATTTGGGTCTCAACTGGTTCTAAAAAGAGACCAAAAAGACCATTATGACGTTTAGTGGCAGTAAGCTAAGGTTTTATGGTGTCTGGAAAAAAATCTTTAGAATGTAGCGGCTTGTTACCTAGCAACCCAGCGGAACTCTACCTGTTACCTAGCAACCTCAGCAGAGTTCCGTCAGTTACCCAGCAACCCAAGCTGAGCTCCAGCCGATTTTACCACTCTATGTGCTGTACAATGGCTGCTGGAAAAGACAAGTAGCTTGTTGTTGACTTACCATCCAGAAATCACTTGGTGTATTCCTGTTGATGGCCAATCAGCATCACTGAATTTAAGGTCTTATCATGACAGTCCAGAGTAGTTTACAGATGGCAGGTAGGCTGCATTGTCTGTTCCTGAAATATTTGTTTCTGGCTAACAATGACATTAACAGAGGCTGAGAACTTGAGGAGAAGAAACAGAACTAGCCTTCATCCACTTCAAAATAAGAGCTTGAATATAATCAGCTAATTACTTTAACAGTTGTTAGCAAATATTCAACACTTGCTAAATTTTAAAGTTTATCATTGAAAATCAATTTATGGAACCTAAGAACTAAACTTTTTCACATTTAGCAAAAAGTGTTAAAATGGAAAATCAGCGAATACCAATAACATACTATCACACTAAAATGAAGTTAAATTTACCCAGGTCAAACTAATTTAAGGTTAGCTCTATTAGCTCAAGAGTTAAGCTCAAAATAGTTTTGTTTCTGTTCTTGTTTACAGCACAAACTGGAGCTAGGATGATCAATATGGACCTCCAGATTGAATTCACCCTAATGGTCCTCCATATGTGCAGGACGCGTAAATATTCATTTGACAAATGAGCCTCATGACAACGAGAGAGAAAAAAGAGCAACATGAGGACGGCGGGAGACTCATCCTGGCGTCGGACGTCTATATGTCAGAGATAATGAGTAGGTGAGGAGAATCTGCGTCAGGGCGGCTGACATTACCAGATCAGGAACCAGCTGGACAGTCAGAGGGTCTAATAATCTGCTGCTTCACTCCATTACTGTCCTCCTTCTGGCTCATCTTCTCTGCTCTGAAGCTACGACTGACCTACATCTCCACACCTGACAGGTAAATTTGTTCATATTTGTGTTTTTCCATGATTTATAAACACAAAGTGTGACTTAGAGAGAGAGAGAGAGAGAGCAATGCTGGTCAAGTAATTTTAACTTTAATGAGATGTTAATGGAAATAACAGAAATACTGTGAAAAATGAAGACAAGTTAACTTTTAGACGAGAGCATGTTGGATGAATGGATGGATGTTGGATGAATGGATGGATGGTTGGATGAATGGATGCATGGTTGGTTGATTGGTTGGATGAATGGTTGGATGAATGGTTGGATGTTGGATGAATGGCTGGATGGATGGCTGGATGGTTGGATGAATGGTTGGTTGGTTGGATGTTAGATGAATGGATGGATGTTGGTTGGATGGATGGTTGAATGTTGGATGAATGGATGGTTGGATGTTGGTTGGATGTATGGTTGGTTGATTGGATGGTTGGATGTATGGATGGATGAATGGTTGGTTGGATGTATGGATGGATGGATGAATGGTTGGATGAATGGTTGGATGTTGGATGAATGGCTGGATGGATAGCTGGATGGTTGGATGAATGGTTGGTTGGTTGGATGGTTGGATGTATGGTTGGATGAATGGTTGGTTGGATGGATGGTTGGATTTTGGTTGATTGGATGGTTGGATGTTGGTTGATTGGATGGATGGTTGGATGGATGTATGGATGGATGGTTGGATGTTGGTTGGATGAATGGTTGGATGTTGGTTGGATGGATGGTTGGATGTTGGTTGGATGAATGGTTGGATGGATGGTTGGATGTATGGATGGATGGTTGGATGAATGGTTGGATGAATGGTTGGATGAATGGTTGGATGAATGGTTGGATGTGTCTACTGATCGTTCTTCCTCCTCCAGTTGAACTCTGACTCCATCTTTGCTGCTCACTGATTCTCCTCCATAGAACCGAATCCTGATCCTGATCCGCCTCTCCAGGTTTTCATTTTATCTTCTTCTTCTTCTCTTTGTCACAGAGTGAACTTGCATCTAAAAGCTTTTCCTTTTACTCATCTCTCTCTCTCTACATCTTTTTGTCCTCCTCTCTGCTCTCCATTCATCCTCCCCATTCTCTCCTGCATCTCTCCCTCTCCAGCATTCGATTGCGTTCCCTCTCTGCCATTACCGGAGCCATTTTCTCTTGCCTTAACGGCTTGCTGATTCCCCCGCTAACAGCCGGCCTCTCATGGAAAAGTGCTTTCTCTCTTTCTCTCTCTGTCGTATTAATAATAGCGTCTAACACGGAGCCTTTGCTCAAATGGAAATGTTTTGCAGGAAGGTGTAGCTACAGCTCACATTTCCCTCAGAAGGAAGTGGGAGAAACAAGTGCCACACCGTGGGGATAATTAGATTTTCTCTTGCTGGTTATGTTTGAATTATTGATCACATTTGTTCAATAGAGTGACAGCTCATAGATGGATCTGAGGCCCTTAAGGGTCCATTAGCTCCATTGTTTGGTAATGACTGGGTCCTTTGCAGTGGATCTAATTGGCACTAATGTCCAGGGTTGAGTCATGACGAATGACACAATGGACCGACTGGTGCCAACAGCGTTTAAACATTTAAAAGCTGCTCAGATCTGATTCTGGGCTGATTCAAAGTGGCTACAAACGATGATGTTACATTTGATCTCAGCTGAATGTTTTTAAAGTTTCAGTTCCTGTTTGCTGGGCCTTTAAAATCCTCCGGATGAATGATCCTCCTCCTCCTCCTCCTCTGATGATGATGATGATGATGATGATGATGACCTCATCCACTGCTAGCAATAATCACTTTGTTGCCGAGAGACCCAGTCCTCCCACCTGGAGGAACGATTGAAAAAGAACGGTGACATTTAGAGCCACGTGTGCAGAACAGATGCTGAAACAACATCGGTTTAATTTACTGATACAAGAACAAAAACCTACCAATAAGATTAAAGCAACAATACAACAGAAAATTACAACCAGGTAAAAATAATGATAATAAAATCATAATATTACCAGAATAAAAATCATAATAATATGAAATATTATAAGACAATAAAGTCTTTTAATGAGCTTAAAGTCATAAATATACAAATATAAAGTCATAATAATAAAATAGTCATAATATTGCCTTAAAGTTGGAATAATACAAGAATAAAATTTAATAGTATTTTTATGTATTTGTAACTATAAACTTTTCTTCAGTGATTAAATGAAAAAATCTTTGATTAATCGATTAATCGTCAGTATAATTGATAGAATAATTAATTAAAAATATTATCTTTAGTTACCCCTAGAAAATATTAAACTAATTGTCATTTTTTAAAAAGTAATTGAATTTATTTGCGATGGTTCTTTTTGAAAAAATTGCAGAATGTATCCATTATTGTTGGATTAATTGATAGAATAAATAATTGTAAAGTAATCTTTCATTGCAATGCAAGAAAATATTGAACTAATTTTAAAAGGGGAACTGAATTATTTGGGGGCTTTTAATGAAAACAATCTGTGAAATTTGACCATTTTTGTCCAATTAATTGCTGAATCTTCAGAATGATTGATTTCTGAAATCTTATTTAGTTGCTGATTTAAAACACAGACATGAAGGGGCAGAACCTGCAGTGGGATAAAACACAGGAAGCTGTGAGGGGTCAACTCCCAGCGGACGAAGTCAAGCTGGATGAATTAAGGAAGAGCAAAGCAGCAAAGCCTGAGTGAATTCAGCTCACAGGGGCAAAAACAAGCCTTTGACACAGAACCATGTGATTAAAGTTCCCCAGCCAGGCAGCAGGTGCTGCTGTGGTCCCCGCTCCACTGAGCTGTGTCTGGGCGTAAGGTGGCTTCAGCCCAGATGGGGCCCTCGCATCCTGGACGGCCTGCGTTTGTGCGTTTGTGTGTTTGTGTTCGGCGAGGTGATCTGAGCGAACCGCCATGTGGACGAGGTGATTAGATTGGCAGCGTCTGGAGCCGTCTGACGGGTCGGGGTCGACTCTCGCCGAACAATCAGCCGCTCTGATGGGCGAAGTCACCAGAAACCTGGACTCCAGCCAACTGTTCCTCTCCATAAACAAGGTGACCGTGTTCCACATTTGCCAACATGTCTCTGCCCGTCCAGATTTAATGAGCTCACAGCCGAGGCGGTTCTGGCCCGTGTGGCTGTTGGCGCTATGAGAACATGATGCGGCGAGGACTGGATGCTCGGCTTGCAATTTGCTCTGTTTGCTTCGTTTGTCTGTCAGGGAGCTTCGGCGTGTTTTTGATCCAACACGCTCTGTGGCACAAGGCTGCAGAAATGAAGCTGTTTGTTTTGTCAATGTGGCAGCAGGTAGGAGGGGAAATTAAGCAAAACAGACCAGGTAGAGTGAAGGGTCCTTGATTTGAACAGCTTGACTTCATGACACACAAAGAAATGGAATAACATTCCTCTGATGGTGATTTCTCCCGGTGGATCCGGTTCGATTAGAGACCAGAGCTGCAACATTTCTTCCATTTTCACCTGCTGTGTTTCACTTTCTCACTGTGCTGTCCAACAATTCAAACCCTTTGAAAAAGCTGCTCCCCTCCTCGCCTGTGGGGGCGCTGTACAAAGAACCAATGAAGCAAACAATAAGAAAACCCCTGAAGAAGACACTGAGCACCAAATGTGGAGTGGTGTCAGATTCTAGCGGTTGTAGGATTTTTATTTATTTTTTTTGCAAAAGACCAAGAGCCTCCTGCTAGCGCTAGGATAACGCTGGCAGTATTTACCCAGAATTCCCTGCGCTGTAGTCCATTTCCTGGTTTTGGAGCAGTCTTAGTCTGCTTGGCGTTCACATGCATTCGAACTACACCACAGTTCACTTCAACTGAACCACGGCTGAGGTGTGTAGGCGGACCAGAGTTTGCATTTTTGGTCCACGTTCACACCTCCACAAACAAACTGGACTTTCTAGGTAAACAAACTACAGTTGGATTAAAGAGGACTTAACAGTGTGAATTCACCTGATAGTCCAGCAGACTCAGTTCAACTGGAGACCAACATTGTAGTTTTTCTTACATTGTCAGCAGCTGCAGTTCATTTTCTTACTGCACTGAGTCAAACAATCCTTGAAGCCAAACTTATATACCTCAGTCAAAGGTCTAAATATCGACAGATCGACCCACCAGATCATTTCTGCACATTTACAGTTAACAACAATCACTGTTCCCAACTCTGTGACTTTCTTACTCTATTTAGAAACATGTAGGACAAAACAATTTCTGTCGATCAAAATTGGTCTGTCAGAAAACTGCACCCTACTTTTAACAAACATGTTAAAAAATATATTTTTAAAACATTTACATACTTTTATAAAAAATGGAAATTGTGAAATTGTGTTTTTCGACATTAGGAGATTTGTGGATATTTGTAATGGAGGTGTGGCTACAGAAACATTTGAAACCCTCCAGACTGAAGCATGTCTGTGTTCATGGCAGCGCCGGTTCTGCTTGGCGTGACGTTCATGGTACCAGCTGTGAGGCCACCAACCAGGCCAGGAATCATAACACCTGTCAGTCCGTCAGTCACGCCTGGCGGAGGCCTCAACAGGACATGCAGGGTGACGAGGCGTCTGGCTGAGTGTGTGTGTGCGTGTGTGTGTGTGCGTGTGTGCCTGGTGGCGAACTCAGGGTGTCATGAGCGTGACTCTGGGAATAAGCGTGGCATCAGAGGCCAAAGAGAGATGTGTCTGGAGACGGGAAGGACATTAGCATGGAGAGGTTTTCTGTTGAGGAGCGACTCTCTGGTTCCAATCTGAACGCTGAGCTTCGGTTGATCAACGTCTTCAGAAACATTTAGTGATTAGAAAGAAAGAGCATCAGACCGACAACAGAACACCTGGAATAAACATGAAACATAAATGTTTGTCATTTGGTCAATAATAACACTTTAATGGACTTTTGATGCAACTTGGCATTAAAAATGTCAACATTTTTCAGATGACATTTCATGACGGCAAAGTGAAGATTCCTTTGATGTTTATAAAATATTGTGTCAGTCTGATGCAAAACCCTTCAGATAAACATTTAAACTTAAGCTGTAACAGTTCCTGAAACACTTTTAGATCTTTACGGCAGATTATTGGGACCATTTTTATTTTATTGTTTTTTTAAATTGTGATAATAAAGTCATAATATTAGTGTTAGTAAAGACACAAACACCAGAATAAAGTTGTGAAATTACTGGAAAATATGTTTTAATAATGATAGTTAAGTTCCAGTTAAGCTCCTGCCAGTAATAACAATTTGATACTGAATTGTTAAAAGATTAATTATGTTCTATATGTTTATTTTAGTATTATTTAGACTTACTGTCATGCAACTTTATTCTCATCATTTTATTATTTTGTTCTTGTCATTTTAAATATTTTTTCTATCATGACCCAAATGCTTCATCGTAGATATGAAATAAATATCTACATCACAAAAACAAGTTTGACTTGAAAGAAATTCAAAAGTCAACTAAACCAGTTTTCCATCCCAAAGAGAAAAATAAACTTCTTTAAAAAGTCTGAAAGTTTATATATAATAAAAAAATATTCACATTGTCAGCAGGTTTAAAGTTTGCATTGTTTTCATATCTCCAAATTTAATAAAACTTGATAAAAAAAGTTTCTTTTCTTCACGTTTCATTAAAAAAATTCTCTTTACTCTCAATAATCTGCAGAATTTTTAAAAAAATGTTTCCACTGTAAAGTTGGAAGCCCTCTTTTCCATAACCCTAATCATCAGTTTCCTCCACAGATTAATGTCTGAAATCTCCAGAGTATTAATAGTGTGAATAAATATATATAAAACTGGAATAAGTGGATGTTCGCACATTTTCATCCACACAGATAAAGATTTATATGCAGTTTTTATTTCTGTATTGATTTTCCTCAAATCAATATCCATGCTAAATTTACCTCTGCAGGCAGAGAACAGATTTATTACCAAGACATTTCATAACAACGTGTATATATATATATATATATATATATATATATATATATATATATATATATATATATATATATATATTGTTCACACACTAGAATGTGGTTGCTAATACTTCATAATTTGCGTATTTTATGAAAAAACAAACTTATTGGGGCAGATAGCGACAGAAGAACAGCCAACATCTTTAACGTCCCTCCACGTTTTTTCTCCTCCACCTCCATCCCTCCTGTCTTTCCCATCCCGTGTCCAGCCATGTGGAAGTGATGAATCTCTGATCCCACCTCTTAAATGCGAGTAGCAACAGAATCGCCCGTTATTGCTGCCCTGGGCTCGACGCCTCGGATAATAGGAATAAAATACTTCCTCTGCAGGCCCTGAACTTGGCACCAGCTCCATGTTTCCCTTCTCATTTCCAGATCGCTAACCTGTTCACCTACCAAACAGAAAAAAACAAAGACTCCCTTAACACTCCATATAAAATACGTAGTTATGAGTATTTTGTACCACCAGGAATTCAGTGACGGTTAAAAAACAGATGCCAGATCATTATTAAAAACCTTTTTATTCATCATTTCTTCCTGAAAACTGCCCACCGTTTGTTCACCAATCAATCATTTCTCTTATTTATGACTTACTGAAGAGATGCTAGGCTACATTAGTTGTAATTTTCCTGTTAGCGTACAAGTTGGTGTTTGTGTGACGGCATATATGGACCATTTATAGAGAAAAAATAAGAAATAAACTTCTACCAAAAAAATTTATTTCTCTTTTTTGAGCAGGCGAAAAAAATTGGGAACTTCTTCAGACAAAGAATGCAGAAAAGAAATGCAATTTTTAAAAATAATTGTTTTTATACATCACAAACACAAAAAAGTTCAATTATGGATAAAAACAGAACGTTTCCGCTTGAAAAGTTGAAAATGTGCTAGAAAAAAAATGAAGTTTTTAGACTAATTAGGAAAAAAAACTTGGAAATTTCTGAGATTCATGAGTTGCAAATTTATAAGAACATTTTTATTACATTATTCTGCGAAAGCTTCAAGAAAAAAAATACTGCTAGAATTTTCAAAGTTTTAAGTTTCCGACTTTTGAAACTTCCGAAGTCGGAAAATTTTACTAGAAAGAAATATTTCTAGTAAAAAAAAAAGTTTTTCTAGAAAATTTCCAAAATTAATTTCAAGATTTGAAACTCAGAAAATGTTCAAAAGTTTAAAACTTTCAACTTTTAAAATTCTGAAAGTTTAATCTTTTTTCTAGAAATCTTTTTTCTGAGAAAAATCTGAAGATTTCTCAACTTTTTCTTACAAATGTTTGACTTTTTAAGCTTTTGGCAAAAAGGTGCAGATCTCTTCCTGCGTGCTCCGACATATTTATAGTGTTTGTGTTGCATAAAAACTCACAATCACACTAGAGTTGTTTATCTTTACTATCTGTCGCCATTTTGTCGCCAGAGCGAGAAAAGAAAAATACAAGACGTCAAATTCACGGAGGCTGACAAAACATGAGCCGCTAAACGTGAAACAATCAGCTTGTGAGCTACAGTTTACTGTGTTAGCTAGCCTAGCGCTAAAGCACAATTATCAGTTAAAAAATATACAAAACGTAGCAAAATTAATAATGAAGCTCTGCAGATGATTAAATTAGTCTAAAATATATGTTAAATATAAAACCTCTAAAGGAAACACAGAGCTGATCATAATACGTGGCACCGTTACCAACGGCAACAAGAAAAAAAACGAGGCGGAGCTGACGCTTACTGGTTGCTATGGTAACCACCAACCGTAGCAGAACTTAACACACCAGTATAAATTATTGACTAAACCAAATAAACTGGAAGAAAAACTAAACACATTTTGACAAACTTCACATCCACAACGTTAAAATAAAACCTGTCACGTTTCTGCATCTTTTTAAAGTCGGTTTTGCTAAAAGATAAATAATTATTCCTCACCGCCGGACTGAAGTAGAGCTCTTAGCGCCGCTGGATATTTCCTGCAGGACGACTCCATTACTGTAACCTTGTAAATAACTATTCACACCAACTTGCCACTGTGGAGGTTTTGCGCCTCACACATTAAATGTCAGGCTAATTACGGCTCATTATCTCCAAGGTAAACCAGGAGAGCTCCTCTCAGATGCAGCAGATGCTGCAACGCGCCACAAAATAGGGTTTGAAGAGGCCTCTCTCACTGCGCTGCACTTGTTGCATCTGGAGAGGCTATTTGGGAAGAGAAATGATTTTCCTCCTGGAGGGTCTGAATTTCTCATTTCTCCTTTTCTGCCCTCTTTTGTTCAGGCCTCACTAACAAGAAAATTAATTCGGAGGAGAAGGTTGTTCATTGTGCTTTGAACTCTGTGTCCTTTTCAGACTCATTACAGAGATAAATGGACCGGAAGACATGGAAGGTTTCTGCAAGCAGGAGACGCAAGAAAAAGATCAAATATTAAACTAATTTTGCTTTATTTGCTTAAAACTGTTGTTTTAAGCAAATATTGTATTTTTTCCTAAAAGCCAGCAGAAAGGTCTCAATAGTTTTAGATAATTTTGTCTGTGGATAATATTACAGTTTAAACCACAAAGTTAAAGGTTTATAACGTAAATCTTTAATTTCTAACGGCTTTTGGCCCACAGTGCAAAACCTTAAAATAAATGGCAGAAATAAATCCTGAAATAAGTAAATTAATTCATTAAACAGAACTTTGATTTACAAAATAAGCTCAATATTTATTTTTTATTTTGATTTTATTTCATGGAGACATTTATTTATTTGCATTTATAAATTATTTATAAATAACAGTATTTATTTAATTTTGACCTAAATGACTCCATACAGCATGAGATTAAAAAAAGCTAATAAAGGTTTATTAGCATATTAGCAGCTAGTTAGCGGTAGCCTCAACATCCTCAGTGAGAACGAGAAAAAAACAAGTGAAGTAGAAAATACAAGATTAATCAACACATTTAACAACAAATGAGATTTTTATTTTTATTTTTTTAGACTTTTTATGGACGTGTGAACAGATTTAAGTTCAATGGATTTAAAACAAACAGTAGGTGAAGGTAAAAAGCTTTAATCTAGTTTTAGTTGCTGGAACATTTTTATTGTTTTTTTCTTGAATAAGGTAGATTAAATAACACACAACCTTTTTTTTGTTTAGGATAAACTCTGGTTACATCACAGCTTTTTAAAGCCTCTTTAACCTTGTGTGATAAAAGCTTTCTCACCTTTTAATACTTCTTACTATTCTAACATGTAAGAGAGACGTTTTGGGTCACACGTCCCACTGAGCGTAGTATTTACAGAAATTATGGAAATAATCCTTCACAGCTGGCAAACAGTGTAGAATATCTTCTGATTTTCTTTAGTTTTGCATTAAGAGGTTCCTTCAGTCTGAACCTTCAGTTTTCGTCTCCCATCCATGGTTCGCTGCCTTCCTGTATCTGCCAGGACAGAAATGTGGATTTGTTTGAGAATCTGACGATCATCATGTGTGGGAAATTGGCAACGATCTGCAGAGCTAATGAAAGTCATCTGCTGGGCTGAGATAACCCCACCAAACGTCTGCTGCTGCTTCTGCAGGACAGACATGTTTGTTTTAGCCGTGCTAGCCGGACAGGAGCCAGATAAACGTCACACAGTTTATTATTCGAGTATTGACAACGCTGTCCAGCTTCGTAGGTCATGTTCATCAAACCTCTATTTCCTCTTGCTGACGGTGGAGGACAGATAACAGAAGCGTTCACTAAGGCGTGGTTCTGCTCAAGCATGTTCAAAGAGGCGCTGGGGAACCATAAACCAAGGCTGTTGCCTAATGAGAGAAACTTTCCCACAACCTTTTGTTTCCTCTCCAGAAACAAAAACAAGATTAATTTGTAAAAGCTGTTTGTGGAGAAACTGGTCCAGGTTTCATGAGCCACAATCCAAGTGATGCTAATTAATTCACATGTTGACTAAACTTCAGCATGTGTTGCTATCAAACATCTGGAGCTGTTCAGGTATCAGCTTTAAGGTCGTTTACAAACTATTTCAAGCCAACTGTTCATTTGTTGTGAACCGAATCTGTTTTACCTACAAAGACGCATCTAAATAATCCACAAAACTGAGATTCAAAGAAAAACTTCTCTGTATCAATAAGTAACTTCTCATCTGAGTTGACAGAAATCACATTTGGAGTACCTCAAGGCTCTATGTTGGGGTTCCTGTGAATTAATATCTACGTGTTCCTGCTAGTTCAAGTTATAAGAAATAATATTGTTAACTAGCCTCGCTATGCAGATGACTCACAGCTCTACATTACAATGTCAACAGGTAACTTTATACCATCCAAGCACTGAACTAAAAACAGATAAATGTCTGGATGCGCCATAAATTTCTTCACCTGAACAGAAACAATCAATGCACAACTTCAGTTTTACAACTAGAAACCAGCAATCAGGCCCAAAATCTGATTACTAAACTTTCATAGCCACATAAAGACAGTTACAAAGTCGGCCTTCTATCACCTGAAGAACATTTCCAGGGTTATTGGACTAATGTCTCAGCCAGATCTAGAGAAACTCATTGATGTGTTTATCTTCAGTCGCATCGATTATTGAAACAGTGTCTGACTAATAAAATCAATCCAGCTGATCCAGAATGCTGCTGCTGGAGTTCTCACTAAAACCAGGAAGTTAGAGCACAACACAAGTCACCCCACTGGCTCCCTGTAGATCACAGAACAGACTTTAGTTTATAAATCACTGAACAGTTTAGCACCACAACACATTAGAGATCTGCTGCTGTGTCAACCTCCCAGACGTCTCAGGTCTTCTGGTTCTGGTCTTTAAAGAACCAGAACCCAACACGGAGAAGCAGAATTCAGTTTTTATGCTCCAGATGATCTGGAACAAACTTCCAGAAGCAGTGAGATCCTTTAAATCAATGTTGTTTATTAATAATAAGTGGAACATCATAAATTGCAGTTTGTTTTTTCTTGCTTTGCCAATAAAATGTAACTTTTTTTATGGTTTATGTAAAACACTTTGGATTGCCTCTTTACTGAAATGTGATGCACAAATAAACTCCATTTTCTGGCTACTCTGATTTAACTAATAAAAACCATGCAAACTGTGAAAACACCCAGTGTGTGTTGTAAAAGCTGCAGAGCAGCAGAGAGCCTCCGGTGTTTAGTTTTCTGAATGCTCTGCGCCTCCTCCTCATCTGGATTCCTGGAAGGAGCTGAAAGCAGCGCGGCGGCTCATTGGGATTCCTGCGGACGCTGCGTGTCGCCTCACCCCCGTTCTCATGTGAGGAACCGGCGGTGACATCAAAAGGAATTACTCAGAGGGAAGAAGTGGAGCTGGAGGAAAGTGTCACCTTATTAAGGCCTGACCCCTACGGCGGCTCCATCCCTCCATCGAGAGCTTTGGAGACGGTCACTCTGATGTAACTCACAACCTGATGCATAAATCACTGGAAACCTGAGCAGGGAAGGACGACTGTTCACTGGAGGCCTTGTGTCAATGTTGAAGGCTTCAAATCCCAAGACGGGACTACATTTATTTTAAACTAAAGTCTTTTTGCAGTTCAATATTCACAGATTCTCCCACTCATAGATTTTCTTTACATAAAATTCACCTATTCATGTTTCTTTCCATCTGAAATGCAGTTTGGAAGCTGAAATTCTTAAACTCAATGCTGTTTTACAGGCTGTTAGCTGACGTTTGCAAAGCAGCCAATCCAAGAGTGTCATTTAATTTCTTTGGTTCTTATTGGCTGAACCCAAGAGAGCAGAGATCAGGAAGACTGTAGAGAAAATCCAACTCCAGTCCGTTTCTCCAGAAAGTCCAGTTCATTTGGGGAGGTGTGAATGCGGTTCGGTTGAAGTGAATTCTGGTGCCGTTTGAATACGTATGTGAAAGCAAAGCGGATCAGACGCCGCTCCAAAATCAGGAAGTGGACTAGAGTGCAGGGCATTCTGGGTAAATACAATCAAAACAAACACGAGTCGAGCGCTAGACAGAGAAATGGTTCGTCGTCTTTTACCAAAGACGAGAGAGAGAAATGACACAATCCTGACGCCACTCCATTTGTGTTTATATTTTGTGAAGAAAGAAGTTGCGCTCAGAGTCTGAGAAGTTTTTGGGTCGTTTCTTGATGAGCAAAAACAATAATAACTAAAACCCTAAATACAGCAACCAACTGATCAATGATCCATTTTTATGGTTCCAATCAACTCTAAGCTGGTGGATCTTTTGTCAAGATTTAAAAGTTTCGGCTGTTTTGCAGTTTTCTGGAAGTTTGTTCCTGATTTGTGGTGCATAGAAGCTGAAAGTTTCTTCACTCATCAAGACAATGAACCCAAACAAAACCGGATGACGGAAATTCACAGGCAAACCTGGAGTTCTAGAAATAAACACCTGGGAATATCAAACATTTGAAACAATGCTGGTCAGTATTCAGAAGGAAAAAGGAGATTTAGTTTAGATCATAAAGGAGATACTTTAATAGAGATGAGGAAGAAAAACTAACTTCAGAAGGACTTTTCAAGGTGAAACTATATCCATGTGGATTTTATGGGGAAAATCCTTAAAACCCCCAAAAAGCTCTTTAATCTCCTTAAACAAATGCATCTAATGCACAAAAGAAGCAGACAGGGACAGAAATGCACCTTGGAGACCCTCCTGCACGTCCAGCTGCTCGTCTTCAACTCCTCGTCTTCAGCGTCTGACAAACCCAGACCTGTAAAGCTTTCACAGAAACAGACACTGGAGGAAACAATTTTCATGACGTTGTCCAAATATTGGATGATCGTGGATTTGTGTTCATGCACTGAAACCGGGGTTAGACGTAGATGTGGACGGTTTGACATGATGATGGATTGCATGTGAAGCAGCTGCTGTTTCCAGTTCAGTGGGAGTTGCAGGATGAGGGAAACTCTGGAGAGGAAATCCAAATCCTGTCCCCTCACACATCAACCCCACGGTCCAAATGAACAGTGGCTCTGCAAGGAGGAGCAACTCAGAGCTCGTTTAAAACCAAGCTGCTGTTTTCAGTCCTTTCAGATTTCTGCAGATCTTGGTTTTTTCTCTGATTTATCAGGTCACTGTCAGACCATTTCAAATAACTTTGGTTCAATAATTTATCATTCGAACCTTAAACTGACCTTTTCCAATCCTCAATTTGGTTTCCTGCTGTAGTGAAAAGCAAAACCCAAGATATTGTTTTCATGTTTGTTCTACTGTCCTGTTTTATTTTGTTCCCATGTTTGTTTTAAATAAAGATATTGGGGAAAAAAGAGAGAAAGTGAGATGAGAAAATGGAACTGCCATGAAGTCGCCACCCCTTCAAAATAAGAGCATGAATATAAATGTCTAACTTGTTGATTAAAACTTCAGCACAATTTAAAGTTTACCAAACGGAAATGTAAATTAGCATTTTAGAAATTGTCCGGTAACATTTTAAAGCTAGAGAGTTAAATAAAAATTTAGCTCCTCTATTAACTTTTTCAATAAAACAACCAAATAAATTAGCATTTTGAGTTTCTATAGACAAATTAAATCGGGAGAAGCTAAATGTGTGAAACATTTTCAAAATAATTATCTTTTTTATTAGCGCATTACAAAAGTCTGCCCATGACTGTAGATGTCAAACATAAATTAGCAATTTAATTTAATTTATGGATGATAATTTATCCAGAAAAAATCATTTAGTGTAGCTACACAAAGTGAAGTTACAAAAAACAGCTAAAGTAAAAATCAGCTCCACTGCTAGCGGATTAGCCCCCATTAAACTTTATTTGACAGTAAGTTTACAAAACCACCATGTACAATGAGCATGTCATAAATTACACATAAAATTAATTCAGGGGTTGCTAAACGTTTCCAAAGTCACCAAACAAGCTAAGCTAACATTTAGTTTTGCTATTAGCGGATTAGCTTAGGCTGCTCACCACTGGATGTCACAAACTAAATTCAACTGTGAGTTTAAAAAACAGCCATAAAAATTATTTAAAGAAATCAAAATGGCTGAATCACTAAGCTAATCCATGCTATTAGCATATTAGCAGTGTTTCCTATGACTTTGATGCCTCTTTGGCTCACAGGCTCAGGTTGGTTGGAAAAGACATTTGTCTGTTAATAAATGAAATAATAGCTTGAAATCTGCATTTTCTATTCATCTTTTATACTTTTCCCCCCTGAATGGGAAGGTTAGGCTGGTTTAACATTTTTGCACGGCGCGGCCCGTTAAATCCGCCTCCAGGTGCCGACGGACGCGGAGCGAAGCCGTCCGGGTCGGAGGCGACCTGAGAGCGGCCAACATGTGCAGGATGTGGGAACCGGTTCACGAGGTGTTGCTGGACCGAGACGACAGGATGAGGTCACCTGCCGGCCTGAGGGGAACCGCTGCGGTTCCAGGAGATCCAGTTGGATCCGGTTGGTTCAGGAGGAGGTGCGGACATGGCTTTTCCACCTTGCTGCTATTTAATGATGGAGTTGAAAGACTTTCCTGACCAACATGTGGGAGATTTCTGCTCCCATGAATTAGTATGGAGCTCCTAGCTGCAAACTCCAGATGTGAGTGAGTGAGTGAGTGAGTGAGTGAGTGAGTGAGTGAGTGATCCACAACCAAATCAATGAGCTGAAGGTGCAAATGAAAAAAATTATTTTCCATTTGCATCAGGAAACAGAGGTCCATGTTGGTGGTTTTAGTGAGAAATAATCTGTCAAAACATCTGCAGAAATTATTACTTTAGTGTTGATTAAACCATTGATCATAAATACCTCCCACTGTGAATTAATGTGATTCATTTCATTGATTCATTGATCCCAGAAGGTGAAAGACAATATTTTAATCAATAGTTCTAATCCTGCAGAGAGAAATGAAGCTGCTTTGATTTGGGCCAAGTGATCTAATTCCTTTAATTTAGACATTATTATAGAAATTATAGAAAAGGTTGTTTAAATTTAATACTTATTAATTAATTGAATACATTTTTGGGAAATCACTGCAGCTAAAATTAAGTATTTCTTTTTTTTATTCATATTATTTTGGTTCTACCAAATTTTGCTGTTTTTTATTGGATTTTTATATAATTTTAATCATATATCTACCTGTGATGTTTAGATTGTTGTGAAGCGTTTTGGTCAGATGAGTTTGTTGTAAATGTGCAACATAAATAAACTTTGACTTGATTTGAATTTAAATTTAAATTAAAGTGTGTTAATACAGAAATTATTTGCTGTTTCCATAAATGTTATTTGTGTCCTTTTTAAGAAATGGCAAAAATTATAATTTCCATGTTACAACTGGCTCGAGGTCATAACAAAAACGGGAGACCATGCAGTGGTTAAATATTTATAAACAAAAACAACAATGTATTGTGAATGTCGGGATCAGTGGTGTAATGCAAATGCTTGGATGTGATGTATGAGTGCATATGGAAGTGTTGAAGTGCAAAAAACAAAGACAAACTCAAATGTGCAGAAGGAGGGGAGCTGAGGCCTGGCACCAAAACACAACAAGCGTCAAGCAGCACAGCGGACGCCGAAGGCGACCCAGAAGGTGAAGACGGCCAGGTTTAAATGATCTGTGCTCCAAATGAACAAATCAGCAGCACCTGTAAAGGGGAGGAGCACAAAGACAGACAACAAGGAACCTGTAACTCAGCCCATGAGGCTCAGGGCCGAAACATTCCACAATTTTGCAAAAAACGTTTTTGCAGCAGCTTGAAAAAAAGAGTTTAGAATCTAATTTAGATCAAACGGCAGAGAATTAAGACCATGCTTATAAAATAAAAATGATAAAATTATTAGAATAAAATAATAATGTTGGTAGAATAAAGTCGTATCATCCTAAAACTTTTATCTTATGTTTTTTTTTCTTTCTGTTTTCATTTGAGCATCACAACAACCTTCAGGAAGGAAGCAGAGAAACAAACAGGGACGTTTTGCTGGTTTCTGTTCATTTATGAGTCGAACTGCAGGCGGTCGGCTCATCATCCTCCACAATCTGGGAGTTTTCTCCGTTTGTTCCTGAATAATTACTCACCTGCTGTATTTATACAGAAATTAATGCGCCTGCAATCATACGACTCACTTCCCCCTGCAGTGTCAGATTTATCTGAGCATTTACTGCCTAGTTATTAAATAAGAAATGTGTTGAAATCATACTTTCTGCTTTTAGTTGGTTCAGTAGCATCTTGTGTTTATCAGAAAACAACAGAGCGTTTGTTTGGTTGTTTCCTTTCATTGTTTTCTACATTTTGTCTCCTTTTTACATCATAAATCAGAATCTTTGTGATTTAACGGCATCATTTCTTAATATTTTTACTGTATTCTGTGTCTTTATTACTGTATTATAAAACTAAAATCCCCATTTTGGGACATAAATGATCAATTAGTCTTGGCTCTGCTCTGCTAGATGAAAAACTGTTTTAGTTTCCCGCCATTTTAATTCTTGTCTCTGTGCTTCAGCAAACATTACATTAGAAAAAAATGCAGTAAATTAGGTTTTTCTTACCAATATGTGTATCCACTGTAAAACATCTGTTTACAGTTTGACTTACTGCATTAATTTGGAACCAGATTTATCTGAAACCTTCCTGCTTCCACTAAACTTTCCATGCATAATGGCTGAACAAACTGGTTTTGGTGAAATCTCATCCTGGTGGAGCAACGTTTCCATCAATAGTCATGCAAATCTAAAATTATTGCTGTTTTGGAGTGAATAAACCCTGTAAAGATGTTGATGCTGCAAATATGAAGTAATAAAGAGGAAGGAGAGGCTGCAAACTAGCATAGCTCTTAGAAACGTGCACATGCCTTCCAGCGAAAGGGAAAGTTTGAGGAAATAATTCTGAATTTTGCCGTTTCTAATTTGATCCATTAAATTCTGCAGAAAATAAATGTTATTAGAAGCATAAATGAATGAGACTGATGGTTTACTGTCCAGTTTTTAACATCATTCGCTCACAATTTACTTATGAGTTGTTTTTGGTAAGTAGGAAAACCCGGAGTGGAGTTTTAGCCGTACAGATTTCCTCCAGTGGAATGGATTCTTTTGGGAAGCAGTAGAAAAAGCGCTGGAGTGAAAATATGTTGTTGTGGTTGGAGGGACATGAACAGTTTCAGGTGTTTTTCATCCTCATTAACCTTCAACAATCCCACTGTGGGTGAAATTACAGTTTTTGTTCTCCGTCTCTCTGCAGCCACATTTGAGCACAAAGAGCGGCGACACTTCACTCCGAGGCCCTGAACTCTGAAAAACGCTCAATTTGGGGGATTTTTAAAATTTTTTTTTGTCCTCATTTTTCTAAACGAGAAGTCGTGACATTTTGCAAAAGAAAACAAACACGTTTTTTTTATCGGTAGTCAAAACAATCAGGAGCGTAAAACAAAAGACGAGTCGATTCGAGAGGCTGAATAAAACATGGCAGCATGAAAAGCCGTGACAGTAATCACACAAAACACAAAAGGACTTAACTTTCGTTTTTTCTTTGTCATAAAAATGTCAAAAAACCAACAACCTCTCAGGCAGCAATCAAACCCCTCGGCTGATGCCACAGAAACCCAGTTTTCTGATTTGACATCAGTCAGTAAAGAACATAAACATCAGGGAGGTTCTTATATTTCTGTAACAGAGAGAAACCAAAATCCATCTGATTACAGGAATAAAAACGTGAACACGCTTAGAGGAAACTAATAATAACCAATCTCCTCTCCATCTCAACTTTTTAAAATAAACTCCATCACAATAGTTATTTATTTTCTGCATGTTTATAACTAGAAGAGTGTTTTCAGACAGTTTTATGAATGCATAAAAGTGGAAGGAAAAAAGTTCCTGCAGTAGTTTAATCTCAAACAATTCACAGCTTTCTACATTTAGATTGAAAATTGTTTTTATACAAAGTTATTTATTTTCTGAAACAACGCAAATAAAAGATAATTAAAAAGTCTTCACCTACTTCAAAATAAGAGCATGAAGATAAACTTCTAACTACCTCGAGAATTTAAAAATCAATCAAATTTCAACACAGAGGATGAATTTTACTCAACTAAAACTTTGCTGTAAATTTTTTCTGAAGCAAAGTTTTAAAAAATTAGCAGAAAAAAATTATAAAACTGCTAAGTAAAATCCCAGCTTGTTCAGTTGATTCGGTTTGATTTGGGAGCAAAATGTGTTTAATTTCCAGCAGCAGTTTAACTGTCATGAATGATGATTTAATGACGAATCGACTGAACACAAGAAATCCAGGCAAAACTCTAAACACTGGAAGCATCTGGTTAGTGCTAAACAAAAGTACGACAGTAAAGACACGATTAGGATCCGACAGGGAAACAGAGACAGCTGGGATCAATCTACGGTTGGACAAGACGACAGGAAACCCAAATCCTCACATTGACTCGATTATCCTCTTCAATCCCAAATCTAATTTTCCACTGCAGAATAAATGCATCCATTTCAATCCTTGGACTTCCCTAATGCTAAATATTTATGAATTATTACATTTTATGCTGGTTTACATGCATGCAGTAATAAAACTCTCATTATAAATCCGTAGAAAACCCTTGAACAAGATATTTTCATCATATTCCTTTATTGAAGTGTTTTACTGACTTCCTCTTATACAAGTGTGAGACGGACGTCGACCTGCAGGGTGCAGGAAGCTACGCTAGCTGGCTACATCAAATTAGAAAACCTGCTAATTTATTTTAAAACTTAAATTAGACAGAACAAAACTTTTAGAGCTTCTAGAAGTTAGAATAAAAATATCTGCCAACAATTGCTGCAGGTGGATTAACAAACTGACAGAAACTTTTGGAGTTGTTTTGAGTTGAAAGTTGAGTTTCCCACCAGAAGAGCTCGGAGTCAAACGTCCATGTTTGCGGGGCAGATCCACCACAGAGCCGCTGCCTGAGGCCCGAAGCGTCGCTGTGACTTTTATGTATAGGGGATGTATTTGGACTTTCTTTGCTGCGTATGAATGAATTCATGGAGAGTTGAAAGAGGGATTCTCCAGCTCAGAATGAAATCCATTCTCCGCCTCAGGTTTTGGTGTTCTGAGGGGGGAAACAGAACCGGCTCCTTTTATCTGCGTTTTCCCTCTTCGCCTGCATCTGCATGCTTTGTGAGCGAAAATTAGCCCAAAACGTGACGACTGATGCGGCACCGGGACCCCGCTGATACCTGCCAACCGCCTCACCGAGGAGAAAAGTGCCGAGACGGGAAGCAGCGGGCTTTCTTCCCGACAGATAAAAACACAAGCATGAATCGTTATTATTATTACCCCGTCTCCACGTCCCTCCAATATCCAGCCACCTCACCCCCGTCCCAGCGGGGGGCGTCAATAGAGGAGCCAAGAGCCGGCAAATCTGTCTGTTTATATACGTCACATCAAGAGCAAATATTAATGCTCAATTTCCTAGCAGTGGGCCATCCCATAATGCATTTATCCTCTGCAAATATCAATGTCACGCTAACTCTGGGGAGAGGCGTCAGCTGAAATGTTATGAATAACTTGATCAAATTACATGGTGGGACCAAGAGGGGAATAATAAGGCCGGCGCTGAAGGGCCCAGCCAGGTGAGGGCTCCCAGCCAGACGCCATGCCTGCAGATAAACGGGGCTGTTAGCAAACCCTGCAGGCCGCAGAGAGGCGGACACGCCGTCTGCTGGAACATGACATCCCAAACACAGACCAGATATAGACGTTACACCTTCTGATTGGGAGCTAAGCCTCTTTAGCGGTGTCATGTCGGTTCATTTAAAGAGGAGCAGAAGTTAGCTTTTGTTGCTACGTTGCCTGATGTAGCAAACAAAGTTGATACTGATGGGGAACGGGACATTGAGCAATAAAACTGACCCAGAATCAGCTAGCTAAAGAGTTTGTTGTGATAATAATAAACCGCTAATCATGAACAATAATTCACCTTAAGGAGCTTCACCAACAATATATTTAATAGAAGTTAATTCACTATAACAACATAGGCTAAGGCTAATGCTAAAGCCTTATACTAACATAGTACTTAGTTTAAGCTAAGGCTAACGCTACAGCACTAGCTCAACATGACATTTAGCTCAAGCTAACAGAACAGCTGCATAAACAGTCTTCCCCACTTCAAAATAAGAGCCTACCTGAATATTTCTTAACAGTTGACAATCAAAACTTTAACACAGAACCTCATTCAACTGAAAGTTTTATATGAAAACAAGCAAAAAACTTGAAGGATTTTGCTTGTAGAAAAATCTGTTAAAAAATGAAACAAAACCAATAAAAATAACTCAAATACAACCACACGTTTGTAAAAGGAAAAATATAAAAAGAAATACATGCAACCTTTTTCCTCCTTTCCTGTCTGATGAACGTCATCACCAAATTTAAAGCTTTAAATTTATCTGTAATAATTAATTCCAATGAAGCTAAATATTGAAAATGTTAAGTTTGCTTAACGTTTTCAAAGCCAAAGCGCTAAACAATCAGCAGAAATGTGTCCAGATAAGCTAATAATTAAACCAAATATTGGCTTGGAATAAAGAAAGTTGATGGCCTAGTCAAAGCCAAGGCCTTGATCTCAGCTTAAAGTGATAAATGGGGTCAAACTTTTCCCAGACTGATAACAGAACCTGGTGGTCGGATCCAAGAAACATCTCATCATCCACTATGTATAACTCCAACTATTAAAGGTTGGGGTGTCTTAAAAATCACATTTTTCAAGATATCAGATGTTTAATGTTATTTTTATCACTTAGATGGAAATAAATCTCTTTCTTTTCCACAGATAAAGATCATGCAGTTACATATATGCATGTAAGTGGAGCAATAAAGCATGAAACTCAGTGAAATATTGGTCTGAAGATTAATAAACTTCCCACTTTGCAGTGGAATAAAGCATAAAAATGAACACAAATAAAACGAAGAGGCAGAAGATTAATGAGCACACAGCAACTTTCAGGTATGTGAAACCAAGACAGACGTCCACAGCAAAATGAACATTTAAAAAAAAATCTCAAATATGTAGGATATTGGACCTCTGCACCAAGTCATTATGTTTCAGCAAAAACTTATTTTTCTCCTCACTAATTCAATTATAATTCCAATATCTTCTCCATCTGTGCCAAATGTCAAGCTGTGCCTCAGTTATTCCTGACTAAGTGCAGAATCAGTTGGTTTTGGCCAGAAACATGTGAACTGAGGCATGCTGGGATACCGCTGACCTCTGTTTCTTTCTACAGATTAAAAACATCAAAAATAAGAAAAGAGGCAGAGAGAGATCAGCCACCTGATGCCTGCGACGCTCAAACGAAGCTTTCCAGGAGCCGATTCTCTGCCTAAAACCACAATCTGTTTCTACTCACTCGCTTCAGAGAGGATTATGAAACCAAAATGCTGTTTTTCTTTTGCAGCTAAGTGTTTAGCCATTCTCCCATGTGAACGATTTTGATATTAACAGCAGATAAAACAAAAAGTCCTTCCAAGTTGGCCGACTTGGCTCCAGATGATAGAGCCTCAACATGGCGAAGAAAACCTCTGTTTCTCCTGGAAGATCACAGGATTGTTGGTAATTTCACAGGATTAAAAGAACACCTGTTCAGGTTAAACTCGGGTCGTGACGAGTTCAACAGGTAGGATGTGGAAGAACAGACTGAACGTTCTCGCCTGGTTGGCAGAAACTGGTGCTTGGAGTTTTTCCTCGGTGTGAAAAGAAACAGAACCTCTGGAAAAAGTTACAAATTTATTAATGAGCTGATTTGGACCAAAGCAGAAAAACTCGAGGTGGGAAAGTCGATCATTAAAGCTCAGAGATTTTAGCTTCCGTACAGCATTTCAGTAAGACTGAGGCTATTGCTAGAGAGCTAGTTATAAACATTGGTTCAGCTAATGCTAAAGGGCTACACCAACATGCTACGTAGCACAAACTGATGCTAATCACCTAATAATAAACATTAGCTCCATTCACATTAATGCACTACAACAGCATGCTATTTAGCAGATAATGCTAAAGCGCTAATAACCAATGCTAAGGCGCTAAACCAACATGCTATGTAGCAGAAACTATTGCTAATAAGTTAATCATAAACATTATTTCTGTTCACATTAAAGCGGTTCACCAACATGCTATTTAGCAGAAATTAATGCCAAATGCTAATAATAGACAATATATCAATCAATGCTAAAGCGCCATACCAAGTGCTACAGAAGCTATTGCTAATGTGTTAATCATAACCATTAGTTCTTCTAATGCTAAAGCGCTATACCAATGACATATCTTTTTAAAAATTATAATTATCCTGTCATAAAGTTTAATATTTATCACGCTAACAGGTCTGTTGAGTTTAACCTTGAGGGTTTTTGGAATTCCTTTTAAATTTTGATATTATCTCTGGTTCTTATTAGAATTGTTCTTTTCTTCAATTTCTGGTGTATTGTTTGGATTTCCCTCAGGGAGAGTTTTGAGTTTTTGTTTTTCATACTTTAACTGGTGGACTATAAACATGCCAAATATTTCAGACAGAATGTTTGACCTTTACATCCAGTTAGCAATGTGTTAGCAGCACAATTGCATGTGTGAAAAACAATAAAGACAAATGAAGGAGTCGCACAAAGCCGTCCTCATTGTTAGAGCGTCACCCTGATTGTGTTTTACCCCTTATTGTTATTCATGAGCTGTCTGGACATGTATGAGGACGTTTTATTAGCGTTCTGTCAGTGACTCTGTGATGAGGCTGTGCAGCCGCTAGTCAAATTCACAGACTAATTTTCCTCTGTTATTTCAGCAGAGAGCAATGGCTTCCCATCACAGCCTGTTCCCTTTAAATAATGTCAGGTAGGCTAGCTGTGGCACTAACTGACAAATTTAGCTTGCTAAAAGTGAAGAGGGACATTTGACAGACTATTACAAACAAACACAAGTACTGCATGAAAAAATACTGAGAACATTTGAAAAAGCTGCAAAGTCAAACAGCTCAAACAAGAAATTTGAGTTAAATAAAAGTAAATAAACTAAGATTAGCTAAAAACAGAAAGAGAAAATATGCACAATATGTGCATCCAGTTCTTTAAAGGAAGGTTAGATTAGTGCTAATATTCTTATTTTTGTTCCACAATAAAGAATAGTAAGACTGAGGGTTTCAGAAGATCAATATCCCGGTGTTTTCATCATTTTGAAATTTCACAGTAGAAAAAATAACTGGAAACTAAAATTCAAAGTAATTTTAGCGTTTTCATCAAAAACTGGTAAATGGGAGATGGAAACATTTTTACAGAATGAGTTAGTATTATTGAAATCATAGAAAAGTTTATTTAAGTTATTAAATTCATATTCTAAAGGTTATTTTTACACACAAAATTACAATCTCTGAAACTTTTATTCCTTAATAATGAAATATGCTAATAAAAAAATCACTAGCTTTGATTCCATGTTGGTTTTTATGAGCATTTTGAAATTTGGCTTTAGAAAAAGTTGATGGAAACTGAACTTATTTGCATCACTTGATGAACAATCAGATATTACTACTGTCAGAAATTACAAATATTCACATCCGGTTTTAATTGTGTTTCTTACTTAATACCAAAATTGTGTTTTTTGACATTAGCAAAAAATATGGACAAACCTTTTAGCACATTTGTAATGAAAATGCAGTTACTGTCTCTGTAGCGCCAACCTGAAGGTTTAAACAGTTTGTGTCCAGCGTGTGTGGGGTCTGCAGAGTCGCTATCTCCTTGTTTCCTTTCACTAGACCTGGATAAATCCTGGATGTAGGGAAGGAACCAGATTGTTTGGGTTGGAAATCGTTTTTCTAGGCTCTGTTTGTGACCTGACTGTCTCTGCTCTGACCGTCCAATCAGTCTGGCCATGAATAATCCTTGAATCTGGCAGAAACAGAAAATGCAAAGCAGTGGAAAGTCACAAGAAGGTGGTAAAGAAACAGGCGAAGCGCCTCTGTGAAATCGCATAATTGCTCCGCAGGGATTTTTAATCAATTAGAACCGCAGCGCTAATTGAAGGCGGTGTTGTGTTTACTGAGTCGTAGCGTCGAGCCGAGAGGAAAACGAGTTCTGGAGGCTCAGATATAACGAAGCGAAACCGTCTGAATGTGAGGTTCAATTCAGACTCAAAGAGTCTGTCCCCTCTGCTCCCGTCAATATGTTTACAGACACAAACCACTTAAAAACAGAGGAGGGAAGTAGCCAAAAATTATACACAAATAAGAGTAGAACTATTTTATTCAAGTAACAGTAAAAAGTATTTGGTAAAACGTTCACTCAAGTATTCATTAACTGATCACATTATCAATAATTTAACACTTAAAAATCATCAGACGAACCAAAATATGAAGTTCAATGGAAATTTTGGTATTTTAAAAATCAAAATGACAATAATTCATTAAGTAACAAAAATAACAAAAGCAGAAAAATAAAATATTTCCAAATCAGTTTTTTTAAATATATAAACTTATAAAACTTTAACAAAAACTGCAGGTGTGTGTTTGTGTCTGGTGAACGTTTGGTTAAAACATGTTTGTTTTTCATTCAGTGGGTAGAAAATCCAGAAAATTTACTCAAGTAAGAGTAGAAATACTTCATAGTAAAAGTACCCAAGTAGAAGTAAAAGTAGAGCTCAGGATTTTTTTTAAAAGAAAGAAGTTATTCAACCAAACATAATTCAGTAAATTTAACTAGTTACTACTCAAATCTGTGGATGTCATAATTAAATCAGATCTCTTTACTCAAGTATCCTTTTTACAGAATACTTTTTTTGGCCACTTTGTACTTTTTCTTAAGAAAAAAATATTCTGAAGTAGTTTTTCTCTTTTTTACTTAAACTAGTTTTAAAAGTCAAAAAAGTCACAGGTATTTGAGTAAATATATCTAGTTATTACCAAAATCAGTTTAAAAATCAATTTAAAGCACAAATCCTGGGCAGGGTGAACACACACACACACACACACACACACACACACACACCCACACACACACACACCCACACACACCCACACACACGCACACACACACACACACATCCACACTTATGTTTGCGCAGCTATCTTTGTGGGGACTTTCCATCGACTTCCATTCATTTCTACAGCCTATACCTAACCCTAACCATTACATGCCTAACCAAAGCATGTAACCCTAACACTAACCAAAACTCAATTCACACCTTAGTCCTAAATCTGACCCCTGACCCAAAAACAGCGTTTCCCCTTGTGGGGACCAGGCTTCGGTCCCCACAAGGAGCAGTTAGTCCCCACAACGTGGTATATGTCAGTTAGATGGTCCCCACAAGGTATTAGAAACAAACACACACACACACACACACACACACACACACACACACACACACACACACACACACACACACACACACACACACACACACACACACACACACACCTTCTGCTGGGATCTATTCATGGCGGCAAAGCCCAGCCTCACTTTATCTGTCACTGTGGCGCTCAGAGCGCTGACCCGGGCGCTGAGCATCTAATGGCGTCTGACAGCGTCCAAATGGACTCCCGTACAGTTCAGGAAGGTCATTTACATCATCAAGTGCTGCTGATGAGATGAATAATAAATGAATCACGGTGATGGCAGCCGAAATAAAAGCGACGATTGAGACGGGAAACAAACAGGTGCTGTGTTTACTGCCAGCCTCCATCCAGCTGCAACATTTCCACAGAGGAGGTAATTTCATTACGCCGCGTCCAAACTGTACATGCTTGACTGGTGGACTGGAGAGAGGGAATCAATACACACCATTACCGCGGCGCTCTGCTGAGGTGTAATATATGCTGCGTGTCGTTTGCGGTGTAAAACAAACCTCGTTTAATGTTGACTAATGAAGATTTAAGAAGCTACTGTTTGTCTCTCCTTTGAGCAGCTGTCAGGGGGTTGATTGCATCTCCGCGGCGTAACTGCACCGTTTTATGTTTCACGCTTGTCTCTGACGCTGTGGCTGAGGGATGGGTGACCCCGTGACCCTGCAGGATGACGGGAGGGGAGGTGATGAAGGAGGAAGTGGGAGAGTCAGGAGTGAATCGGGTCAGTGGGCTCCTCCATCTGCTCTGAGACCTGCGTCTGTCTGGTTTGTAATTAAAATAAATTGAAAAAAGACGAAGCAGCACCAGCCTGATTAACATTGTCACTGAGAGTTTGACATCTGTAATCCTCTTCTTCATCGCATTGTTTATGCCGCCATTGTTTCTCTACCTGTCTTATTTTATTCTTGTACCGACATTTTGATATTTAATTTAGATAAAACATCACTTTACACCCGTCATCCTGTCTCAAGGTGAAGTATGTATTAACAAAACTCTGAGACGTTATGCTGGTGTAGGAAAAATAACATAATGAAAATAATAGTCACTAAATAATTTAAATTTTCTTACCTCCAACTTTATGATAAGACATGTGGGAATCATCTGCTCTTTGTTTATTACTGATAATATATATTTTAATAGCTCAAAGTGAAACTGCTCTTTAAATTTACTTTAGTGTAAAAAAGTTACATATCAATCAAAATAATGGCTGCAGCAACTCGCAGGCTACTTAGGAGCTAATTAAAGTCAAAATAGTAGCTAGTCAAAGTCAAGTCATTGCTAAGCTAGCAGCTAATCAAAGTCACAGGACAAGCTAATTGAAGCTAAATAGCTTAAAACCAAGCTATTCAATGTCAAGTTCTTATCTAATGTCACTGAGTCGCTAAAGTTAATCAGAGTCAATTTAACAGACAAGCTAAGCTAAGTGCTACTCATGGTCACATCTGCAGCTAATTGGAACTAAGCTAACTTAGAATGCAGCATTAGCTCACTAGAGTCGAATGTAACAGCTAATGAGCAAATTAAGCATTAGATTCAAGCTAACAGCATCTATGCAGAGAAAAATTAACAGCTAGAGCCAAGCTAGCAGCTAAACATAGTTAAGCTACCAGCTACTGATGATAACTATAATGCCAACCATTACTAGCATTTTAGGCATTATTAGGAAGTTTGAACACCTTGTAACTTTTGAATTGTGCACCTGATGTTTAAGTCACCTTTTCGGAATTTAAAGGTTATTTTAAAATTATTTTATCATTTAAAGATAGTCAGTATTTTCAGTCAACTTCAACAACTAGAACGTCTGTCCATCAGCTAAGGCTCAAATCAAACCAGGTAATTAACAAAACTATCAAATAAATAAATATCAAATAAATCCTAATAAGTAGCTGTTTAGAAAGACAACAAATGGTTGCATCTAAAAACTCAAGATAAAAGCGTCTTTGCATAGTTTAAGTCACAAATTTATATTTTTTGAACCTGCATAAGATAGAAGAATGATCTAGGAGTGAACCAATTACATTTTCAGATAATTAGCTAATTTAGTCAAATACTAACTGCCTTTATTAATGAGGTGTTGCTGAAATCTAATTTAGGACATATTCAAATTGAGATTTTATTACCCACAAGCTAATGGATCATAGTTTTATAACCTAATTAGAGTGACAGACATCCTTCATATGGATATCAGCCAATAATAATTAGAGTTATCTAAGTGAGAAAAAACAAGAATTCATAAACGCTTGAAAAACAAAGTCTTTGAGGGATTATTTTATGCAAGCTTCAGATAAACAGCTGAACCATTTTTCTGACCTCTGTAGCAAAACAGTTTTCCTTCTGAATCAGCAGAGATGACGTCAAACAAACCCATTTTGTGAGGTTGGTGTTTGTTCACCATTACATCCTGTGCTGCTGCTGCTGCTGTGATTCAGACTCATGATTTATCAGGCAGAAAAGTAAAATATTTGTCAAAATATCTGATTATACAAAGCTAGAAAGACAAAATGCTCTCATTTAAAAATGGAGTAAACATAAGGCTCACATAGTTTTTATCAGATTTTTTCATACCTGTGAAACTATTAAAATACATGAAAAAACAATGCCTCATAATTAAAAAATCCTTTAAAGAATCATTTCACTTCTCCACTAAGTCAAATTTATTTAAAAGAAAACTTGATTTCTGTGTTTTCAGAATTTGCATATATTAAAGAGAAAAATAACACTTTAACATCCTGTCAAACTCAGAGGTGGAACTCACATCAGCATGCTGGTTGCTTGAAATTAAATGGCATGAATCATGGCAGATGGCAGATCAGTTTGGTTATTAATGAATATTTTACCACCTGGAGACCCCTGTTGATTATTAAAATTTTATTCTACGCAGTTAAACTTTAATTGTGAAAAAAACCAAGATGGTGACATCACAGGAAAATTACTTTATACAGTTGAAAACAAGTTCTTGACATGCTAGGTAACTAAAAAGGGAACAACTATTTTGTGTTTGCCAGGACAAAAATAGTTTCTGGTTTTGCCTTTGGGTTGGTTTTTTGTTCACCAGATTTTAATTTGGTGTATTTAAAAAGGAATAATTAAGGCGACCAAACATTGCTCTAACAAGCGGAGCCCCATAAACGACATGAGGATATTTTTGTTTTGCATTATTTCACAGAAGTTTTGCTTTCCCATGCATCTTGAACACAGGAAGCTTTTCTGATACAATACAAAATTTTTGTAAGGCATTTAATTTCTTTTTTGTGAGATTTATGAAGTTTTGGATATTTTTCTTCGGGATACAAACACACCACAAACTTATGGGGAAAATGGCAAAAAAAAAAAAATAAATAAATTACAAATTTTGCCAAGAAAAAAATACATCTGAACTATAATTTGGTGTATTTTTGAGTTATTTTCACAGTGTAAAATCACCATCTGGAAGGTTTTTTTTCCTGTTTGTAGTCAAAATGATCAATAAAGGGTCATTTTCAGTTGCAGTCTCATCTCCACCTTACACCAACAAACATGAATACTCGGTTAATAGATCGATTTTCAACCAGTTTTCTGTTAGGAATATAAACAAGTTTTCACTGAGGCTCTTTAGATGTGAGCACTTTGACATTTTTTAACACTGAGGTTGCATACAAACTAAACAAAAGGTGCAGATAAATTATGAAAAGGGTTGTTTTACAATGTTTTTGAACTGAACAATTTGCCTAAAATGCTTTGTTGTACTAAATCTATATTCTTGAATCCACAGAGAGTGACACTGCAGAGGGAGACGGACTAAAGACGACGTAAACTCAGATATATATCTCATTTCAGAATACTGTCCCTCTCCAGGACTCAAGGCTGCTGACAGTTTCACCCGGCAGCTGAAATCGATACGAGTTCTTTAAGTCAGACGCGCTCACAGAGACACGAGCCTTGAACAAAAACCTGCAGCTGAAGGATAACCTTGAGACAGATCTGACCGCAGGGCAGGACGACCAACAGAAAAGAGAAAAAACAAAGGAGGAAGAGGTGAAAGAGCAGAGGAAGAAAAAGTTTTCCCTGCCGGCCGCCACACAGAGAGTCTGGGTGAATTCAAAGAATCCTGAAGAAACGAATGAAACAAATAAAAATCTGATTTAAGAACTTTGATTTTTAGTAATATTCTTAAATCATAAACAATCATCAACTCAAATAGTTCATTCAGTTCATTCTTATATTAGTTTATTAACATGTTTGAGATGCTAACAAACACTAGCTTCTGGCTAATGATCCCCTTTGCAAACCAATAGACAATTCTGCAAAATGTGTAAAGAAACATTTTTACAGTTTTTTCTCACTTTTATCCACTATTTAATAATTATTACATTTGTTTAGCATATAAAACTGCCTCATATCTTCTGGTTTTAGTTAGTCATGAGTTCACAGGTTTTTCTGTCAGAACTGCTTTTATTTTGAAGGAGCAAATCAGAAAGATGAAAAAATACACTGTAAAAACACAAAATATTACCAAGTATTTTGGTTTAGTTTCTAGTGCGAATGTCTTAGTACATTGAAATAATGCAAAACTAATTCATAAAGATGTTTGGTGCAAGATATAAAAGCTTGCTTTAAGTAAATAATTCCTTAATATTGATTAAAATGGTCTAGTTAAATAGTCAAATGTTTTAACTTGCAACATGTGAAAAATATCTTATTGTAAGTGAATGTATCTGCTAATGGAACTACAACTTCTTTTAAATCAATATTAAGAAATTACTGACTTAAAGATGCCACTATTTCTTGGTGAAAAGTTATTTGAAACTTCCTTTTGTCTTATTGCAAGAGCAATAATATATTTGCACTAGAAACTGAACAAAAAATACTTGGTAATATTTTGAGATTAAAATAACAATAAACTATTTTAGCCTTTATTTTATCATAAGGATTAAATTTTGTAATTTTTTTCAGTTTCCCTCCAACTTTCCGAAGCCCTGTGGCGCCCTCTGGTGGCCCAACATTTAAAAGCAACTGACCTTAAAAAAACTGCCCTTTAACCTCCAGTATACTAGAGGCTCAGAGAGATAAATCAGTGAATGATTTTATCTTTGTGGAGTATTTTCTGTTAACAGATGAACATTTTCTGAACCACTCTAACCAGTCAGTACCAGATCCAAAACCCTGTAAATTTTCTTTATTATATTATCTGATTCCTGAGACATTATTTTTTTATTATTATTATTTTTTGATCGGCCGATTCACTTCATTACAGTTAGCGAATGTTGTAAAATTTCAAACACAAATGTTAAAATTTGGGTTTAATTGGGGGAACAAAGAAACTTTTCTTGGTCTCTTTCCTGAGAAGCAGAAAATATTTTTTTTTTGCTTCAGGTGAAACATTTGAAATCTGTGGCAACAAACTTCAGGGGTGTTTTTTTTTAAAGCATTTAAGTTTTTCCAAAACATAACAGAGGCAGGAAAGGATTTGATAGCATTTTATACCAACTACATTTTATTTTTCCATTGTGTTTATTCATGCCTAATAACTCATATATAAACTGTTCTATATATTGTGTGTTTATGTTTGCGAATGCTGAAACAAATGGACTTTCATAACAAATAATAGTTATGTACTCACATTTTGAACAGGTAAACAAAACATATTTCAATCAGTTACAGTAGTTTAGTATATAACATATGTTATGTTATGTGTTACACATTCAACAAAATATCTGCATAAAATATTTACCAAACCTGAGTCGTATGATACTCAACTTACAGAAACTGAGCAAAAACATTTTTGGTTACAAATCAAATTAAATTGTGACGTCAGTGACACGTTACAAAATAACAACATTCAAAACATTACAGTGGAAAACACAGAAAGAAATGAAAAAGTCCCCAGATGATCAGATCATCTCCAGATTCCTAATTTAAAACAGATTTTAAAAATATTAAGAAATTCACCAAACCAAAAAAACATCAATCATAAAACCAATCAATCATCTGATCAATAATGTTTCATTTGGACTTTTTATTCTTCATGCTGAGATCATCAGAGCTGCTGTTTGATCACTGAGATCTTCATCGGTAGAATCTTTAATGTTTTATGAGTGGAGAAATATGGAAACATCTTGTCAGTGAAGGTGTGTGTGAAGGTGTGTATGCGTTTGTTGGTATCCAGATCAAAGAAGGACAGCTTTCCTCTGTTGCAGTCCAGCTTCACTCTGATCCTCTGGAGATTCTTCTGGACTGAGAGATAGGTGAAAGGAGCTGGTGGAAAACATGCTAAGTAATTACCAGAAAGGAAAAATATAACCAACCATCCAGAGTTTATGATTCCCTTCCTAAGAACAGACTCTTCTAACACTCCAAGTACCCAGACTTTACTGTCTCCAACATCAACATCCCAGCTGTGGTTCCCTGAGTTAAAACCTTCAGAACTCAGAACAGAATGATGATAATCAAATCTCTCTGGATTATCAGGAAGCTGCTGTTTCTCTCCTTCAGTCAAACTGGTCAGATCTTCAGACAGATGGAGTTCTGTACCAGCCGTGTTTGGGTCCAGAACCAGAGGAGTGTAGGTCACCATGTTCTCCATGTTGCTCCAGATGTTGAAGGCCAGGTTGCCCAGATGTTTGGCCTGGTCTATCAGAGCTCCTGAGGGCAGCTGTGGATCCTCCAGCAGGGGGCAGCGCTGGACTCTTTCCACTGCAGCCTTGTAGTTGTGCAGGAATGAGACGTCTTCAGCTCTCAGCTCCTCCTCTGTGGCTCTGACTGTGTCTGAAAGAGCTGCTATCTCTCTGCTCAGAGCCTCCATCTTCTCCTTCATCATCCCTCTCTTCTGCTCCTCTTCCTCCCTCAGTGCAGCCAGCCTGGCCTCCTCTTCCTCTGCTAGAAACTGATGAAGCTGCTTAAACTGCTCCATAATCTGCCTCTCTGTGTGTCGGGCCTGGACCTTCAGGTGTTCTGCTGTCTGATCAAACTCCTCCTGAACTTTCTTCCTGAGCTCCAGCTTCTTCTTTAGAGGCTCCAGAGTTTCCTGAAGGTTCTTCTTGTGTTGTTGAGCAGCTTCATCGATGGGTCTGAATCTGTGATTGGTGTGTTTTTCTGAATCTCTGCAGACGAGACACACTGGCTGCTGATGGTCCAGACAGAAGAGTTTGAGTTTCTCAGAGTGCAGACTGCAGAGATCCTCTGAAGCTCTCTGCTCTCTCTGCTGGGAGAAAGACTCACACAGATTCTTCAGAACCAGATTACAGGGAGGTTCACTGGTGAATGATATAGTCATACAAACTGGACATTCTCTTGATGGTTTCTTTATCCACCATTTCTTCAGACACTCCTTACAGAAGCTGTGGCTACATGACAGAACAACCGGATCCTTAAAGACGTTATAACAGACCAGACAGCAGAGATCCTCCTCTAACTTGGAAGCCATTTTGTCTCAGATTGAAGCTGAAAACACAGCAGACAAAAAGTTAAACCAGTAAGTCAGTTTCTGTCCAGCAGAAACTTTATTCTCTTACTTTGCTGCTGGAGGAAAGTCAAGAAAATCAGAATTAGTCTGTGTTCCAGCGTCTGGTTCCTCAGTTTTCTCTCTGTTCTCGTTCTGTCAGACGGTGATGAAGGGGATCCAAAGTATTTTCTCAATCAGTTTTTTTTTCTTTGATCTTGTTCCTGTTGGATTTAAAGTCTTGAGGCTCTAAAAATCAGAGACGATGTTTCACTGTTTCATGTCCTGGTGACACCAAGTGCTGCTAATCCTCCTCATTTGCTTTTGCTGCTCCTCTATAAATCTCTTCTTGGTGAGAAGAGACAGTTTGAACTTCCTCCTCCTCTCTCTGCTCTGCCTGCATGAATCCTCTGTTTCAGCTCCTCCTGGATTTGGGGTCGTAGTTCAGATTTTATCTCAGGTTTTGTGATGTAATCAGCTGCACCTTGTTGTCATGGTTACCATCACAAAAACTGTTGGGACAAAAGAGAGTAAGGGATGTATCCAAAATGCAATAAGTATTATTATCGCATACACTTCTTCCGAGAAGCTGTTAAACTTTACAACTCTGCTGTTTGTTTGCACATTTAATTCATTTAACTTAAAGTCTAAATATTTGTAAACTTTCTAAGTTTCTCAAACTATTCTACTCTCTTTCACACTTCTTTTAACCTGGGTGTGCTATATTAGCTACACAAGGGTTTAAATCCCATCTCAGTATTGGATGTCCAATACTGAGATGGGTTTTGGGGGGTTTAAAAATTTGGGGGGTTTAAAAGGATTTTACACCACATTCAAGCTGCAGGACCAAAATGACTAGTAATGCACATCAAACATGTTTTATTCTCAGTAAACAGCCTGCAGAGATGTAAAACTAATGTTCAAATGCTGCTTCGATCCAAGTTTTGTTCAGTCTGACTGATTTAATCTCTGCTACACCTTTACAAAAATTTAAGATTAAATACAAAAGCTTTAATGAGTAATTCCTCTTAAGAACATTTCTCACAAACACTGATATATTAAAATGGCTTCCAATACAAGTTATGGGCTATTTAAATTATAACTTGTTCAGTTTCTTTATTGTAGTTTTGTCAAGTACTGGTGAGTGAGAACAAATAAGTAGATAGAAATGAATATCTGAGGAATATCATAAATTAAACGTAACACTCAAAGCATGAGAATTTATATAGAAAAATATTCAGATTTTATTTTTTGGTTTTAAAGGCTCCACGTTGAAAATGGTAAGAAATAAAGGCAGAACTTTTTGTTATTTCTTTCTGTTCTCGGCTCCCACACTGAGCTGGTCCACTTGCTCAGCCCCTCCCTCCTGTTTCAAACTCTTATAATTAACTAAAAGTTAAAGAGCTAATAATGAATTTATTAGCTCTCTTTTCTTTGATTCATATTTATAGATTTGAGCAAAAAAAGCTCAAATCTATGAAAGCAGTGTAGCAGTTTTGCTAATGAAGCTGCTTATCATGATTCAGTCAAAGTAATGAAATAACGAATGAAGGTGTCACTTTGGAAAGGCCTGTTGTCACTGTATGGTTTGATTGATTGTTTTGTTTATGCTTGTTTTGCCATTTTTTTTGTTTTTGTTTGGTTGTTTTCATTGGGTTATTGTGTCTGAATGTTTGCTGTTGTATTTGCTTTTATTCATGAGGACTGTTTTCTGATTTTTATTATTAATGTGTTTCTTCCTGTTGAGCAGAAAAAGTAAATAAAATGCTTATATGTCTTTTGCTTTGAGTCTTTACTTAATGGACGGCTTTTTATTTGTGATGCAGAGCTACGGCTAACAGTTAGCTCCTGAGTCCAGCAGCTCTGCCAGTCTCCCACAGTTTGGACTGAACCATTGTTCTAATAATGGTAGGAGGGACCTAAAACTTAATTCTCATGTTTTTCTGAGATAAATGGCAGATTTATTTTGTTTTTGGTTTCTTTTGCCTTTTCATATTGATATTTAAATGCAAATGTTTCTTCAATGATTTTCTTGGGGGGGCAATTCTAGACTTTTCCGGACCTCCCCCTGAGATGGGACAGATTGTCAGAATTGTCAGATTTTCATGCTAGACATTTTTGTCAGTGTTAACTTTCAATAACTGCTACCGTCGTGTTTAGAAAACCATAGCAGTTGGGTCTTTTTTTGCCTCCCAACCTGCAAGGAATCAACCAAAAACACAAGTTACTTTTCTACAGAAGAGGACAGAGAAGCCAGACATGGAGAACCACAGTCAAACACTGACTGAGATCAACTTCGGCTCTTAGTCCTCAACCACCTTTTGTTGAAACAGAGTATGATCTAATCACATGAACACTGTAGCTCTAAACAGCTGCAACGTGACCTAATTGATTACACAACGTTTAAATACAAGCTCTTTTCTTTAAATCTGCGGCTGAATATTGACGTGGCACTGTTTCCTATATCTCTGATAAAACAGGAAGAGTGTGTAAACATTTCTTACCTCCAAGCAAACATCCAAAAAACAGTTTTTGAAAACCAAAGAGAAAATAATATGAAAACATAACCTTTCAGAAAAACTCATTTTGTAAATGAACTTAGATAATAATTTTCCCTACAATAGAAGTTAGTAAATATAATCTGAAAGCATTCTTTAAGTGATGAGGTTTAAGTACAGATAAAGATGATGAATGATGAAAACTTAAGATTTCATTTGAATATCTTTAAAACTATTCTCATTGAAGACAAATATTTAATCCAATGTTCCCTTAAATATGTTTATATCAGAGTTAAAATCATAACCTTCTGTACTGTGTAGATTCTGTCTTTTCCTTTGTCTCTTTTAGCTTCTTTTATCTGCTTACAAGCACATGCTGACGCTTACACAACCATGTTTAAATAGTAGAAACAGACTAATGATCAAACCCTTTGTTAAAAATAAGAAATATGTTAGTTCATGGTGAGCAGTAGCCCAGTCATAATGCTGTATCTGATCCATTTGAATGACATGTATGGATGGTAACATTTGATCATTTCTGCATTAATATTTTCAAGGTAATTTTTGGGTCCTGAACTGAATGAATCCATAGAGACAGAAGCCATCAACTCAGCTAGTTTGTTATAATGAACATCTGGATTAACAATAGTAAAATGAAACGTATCAGACATGGAAAACAAGTTTTTACTGAAATTTAACATCTGATCCCCACAAATTCTTTTGTACATTAAGTTTTTTAGCAGTCTTCATAGCACACCATCACAATGTGTTCACCGAACTGCACAGGTCACCTGAAATGACATCCTGTACTAAGCAAGTGACACAGCCAACCAGCTGAGTAATTTGAGAGGAAAAGCCCTCTATGAGGATATGATATTACTGAATCCTGTCTGGGCACGTTGGACAGAATGTGGGTCAGTGTGTGTGGCTGTCCCCTAACAGTGTAATGTGATCATTGACCCCTGAAGTGCCAATGTTGGACAGAATGTGTGTGTGAATGTGTGGCTGTCCTCTAATGATTGTTTAACTTGATCATTGTGTCCAGAAGTGTTAATGTTGGACAGAATGGGTGTGTGTGTGTGTGTGTGTGTGTGTGTGTAGGTGGGCGTGTGCGGGTGTGTGTGTGTGTGTATGTGTCCATGTGTGGGGGTAATGTGCATGTGTGTGTGTGGCCGTCCCCTGACGATGTAATTTTATTATTTAGTTCTCAAGTTTCAATGGTGGACAGAATGTGTGTGTGAATGTGTGGCTGTCTTCTACTGATTGGTTTAACTTGACCATTGTATCCTGAAGTGATAATGTTGGACAGAATGTGTGTGTGAGTGTGTAGCTGTCCTCTAATGATTGGTTTAACTATTAATTCAATTCAGTCTTCTCTGCATGTTTTAGATGTGTCTCTATTTCAGAACAGCTGATTCTAATCATTGCATGACCATCACGTGCTGCAGAAACTTGTTAATCACCCATAGATTCAATCCAGGTGTGTGACCTAAGGGAAGCACCTAAAACATGCAGGGCAGGGGGGTGTGAGGACTGGAATTGAGAAACGCCGGTTTAACTTGACTATTTTAACCTGAAGTGTTAATGTTGGACAGATTGACCCATGACGGTATGACTTGATTATTTACTCCTTTTGTTAGGACAGTTATTGTCCTATAATGATTTAAAAATATAAAGAAAATTATTATATGCATTGTCCATGTCATTTTCTTTCAATACTGACACCCAGATTGTTTAGATAATTATTTTTTAAACATATTCATGGATTCAGTCCTTATTCTTTTAAAACATAAATTGCTCCCGCTCTTATCTTTCATGTTCACAAGCAACAAAAACAGGTAAGTGATCACTAATATCATAAACTATTAATCCAGTTATTGAACTATTATGTATTAAATTAGTAAATATATTATCTATTAAGGTTACACTATTAAATGTGATCCTGATAGGTCTTATAATTTGACCTAACAAAAAGGCTCAGACTGCATATAGTATTAAATATTAAAATCTCCAGATAAAAAAGACCCAATACATGCAACTAACAATTACATTTTTTCCATATATATTTTGACTGTTAAACACTCAAAATGTCTTTTAGCATTTTGTCACATTTTCAAATATTTTATGTATAAGATTACTGTCCACATATAGAGCTTCTCTGCTGTCTGTTTTTATGTCTCTGTTAATATAACTCATTTCATAACCATCTAGTTAAAGTAAGTCTTGATTTTAATCCAGGTTTCAGAAATATTTATGACACTTAAAGACTGAATAAACTGGCTTAAACAAATTTTGATGCTGTTAAAATTCACAAAATTTTGGACACACCTGTGTCCAAACTTTTGTGAATTTTAACAGCATCAAAGTTTATATATATATGTGTGTATATATATATATATATATATATATATGTGTATATATATATATATATATATGTGTGTGTGTATATATATATATATATATATATATATATATATATATATATATATATATATATATATATATACACGATGAGGGTTGAGAGTTCAACATGACTAAATATAAAACAATAAATAACAAGCATATATTAATCAACAATTTATAAATGAGTTCAGACAAAATTAGATTGAAGCAAACTTCCTGAAGTTTATCCGTCCAGCACGTCATGAAGTGGATGAGACTTGTTGTCCAACTTGTCCTCCATCTTGGACAGGATCCTTCTCTGACTCCACTGTTAGAGAGTCAAGCTCCACTCCAACCATGCCGCTGGCCTTCTGTGTCAGTTTGTTCAGTCTGTTGGTGTTCTCCACCTTCAGCCTGCTGCTCCAGCACCACAGCATACAGGATGGCACTGAACATCCTGAGCAAAGTCCGGCAGATGTTGATGGACGTCAGAGCGGCTCCAGGACGAGTCTCTCCAGGGACTTCATGATGTGGGAGATCAGCACCACAAGCCTGGAGTCCTTGGTGTCACAGGGACGCTGCGTCTTTGGTAGTGGAACAATGCAGGATGTTTTCCACGTCACAGGGATCCTCTGTAGGTGAAGCCTCATGTTGAAGACATCTGCTCTGCTTCCCTCTGCAGGACGGGAAGGTGTACTGCATGTTGTCCCACTATTCTCATTAGAAATCTTTTAATTTTTACTAATGTTAGTGGTAAATAATTGCAGTAAATTGTAATAAACTTATACAGGTTTAAATATGGCCAGGTTTTTATTGCAGGTTATCTGTAGTAGGTTAATGAAACAAATAATCACCAGATCAGCCAACACTGTATTGATGTAAAGTCAAGCAGAAAGGCCTGAGCTTTTTCCACTTTGATGTTAGAATGATTTTTAGCTGCAGATGCACGAAGCCATTAATTCCAACAAACATGATAACTTTATCTGTTTTTATTGGTTTTATTTTTGCTGTTTCAGATTAACAAGAGACATTCATGAAATATAATAATTTATTACCATGAAGCAGCTGACACATTTGTTGAAATGAAATTATTCCTAAATGTATAAAAACATAATACATTTATAAAAATAATTAATTATTAATTAAATAATAATAAATTTATGTTGTTGCTAATTCTGCTCATCTGGGATTTTTGTGTTCCTTTATTTTGTTTACCAGTCAAGCAGTGCAGTGTAGATGGTTGGACGCATTTTGTGATGGTAAAGTTGTTTTTATTATCAAAACCTTTAGAAATCCAATGGAAAAAAACAAAAGTTCATGAACTATGCAAGATTTTGGAGATGTTGAAAAAAATACACTCTTATTAGCTACTAATTTTTTAAGCTTCCCATTATTCTTTCAATCATTTGCTAGTAATGTATGTACATCAAGTTGTAAATAATTAACATTTAAAACATCACAGTGGAAAACAATGAAAGAAATTAAAAAGTCCCAAGATGTTCAGATCATCTCCAGTTTCCTGGTTAAAAAAGTGAAAAATTATATTAAGGAATTCACCAAACCAACAACCTATCAATCATAAAACCAATCAATCATCTGATCAATAATGTTTGATTTGGATTCCTTCTTCATTGGTAGAATCTTTACTGTTTTATCGATAGTGTAGAAATATGGAAACATCTTGTCAGTGAAGGTGTGTGTGAAGGTGTGTATGTGTGTGTTAGTATCCAGATCAGAGAAGGACAGCTTTCCTCTGTCCCAGTCCAGATTCACTCTGATTCTCTGGAGATTCTTCTGGACTGAGAGACGAGTGAAAGGAGCTGAAGGAGAATATGCTGAGTATTTACCTGAATACAAACGTATATACAACAATCCAGACAGTGTGCCGCTATTCCTCTGAACAGACTCTTCTAACACGCCAAGTCTCCAGGATGAACTGTCTCCAACATCAACATCCCAGCTGTGGTTTCCTGAGTTAAAACTATCAGAACTCAGAACAGAACATGATCCAATCCTCTCTGGATTATCAGGAAGCTGCTGTTCCTCTCCTGCAGTCAAACTGCTCAGATCTTCAGACAGATGGAGCATAGACCCAGCCGTGTTTGGGTCCAGAACCAGAGGAGTGTAGGTCACCATGTTCTCCATGTTGCTCCAGATGTTGAAGGCCAGGTTGCCCAGATGTTTGGCCTGGTCTATCAGAGCTCCTGAGGGCAGCTGTGGATCCTCCAGCAGGGGGCAGCGCTGGACTCTTTCCACTGCAGCCTTGTAGTTGTGCAGGAATGAGACGTCTTCAGCTCTCAGCTCCTCCTCTGTGGCTCTGACTGTGTCTGAAAGAGCTGCTATCTCTCTGCTCAGAGCCTCCATCTTCTCCTTCATCATCCCTCTCTTCTGCTCCTCTTCCTCCCTCAGTGCAGCCAGCCTGGCCTCCTCTTCCTCTGCTAGAAACTGATGAAGCTGCTTAAACTGCTCCATAATCTGCCTCTCTGTGTGTCGGGCCTGGACCTTCAGGTGTTCTGCTGTCTGATCAAACTCCTCCTGAACTTTCTTCCTGAGTTCCAGCTTCTTTTTTAGAGGCTCCAGAGTTTCCTGAAGTTTCTTCTTGTGTTCCTGAGCAGCTTCATTGATGGGTCTGAATCTGTGCTTGGTGTGTTTTTCTGAATCTCTGCAGACGAGACACACTGGCTGCTGATGGTCCAGACAGAAGAGTTTGAGTTTCTCAGAGTGCAGACTGCAGAGATCCTCTGAAGCTCTCTGCTCTCTCTGCTGGGAGAAAGACTCACACAGATTCCTTAGAGCCAGGTTACGTGGTGGATCTTTGATAAATGATATGGTCTTACAAACTGGACACTCTCTTGATGGTTTCTCTGTCCACCATTTCTTCAGACACTCCTTACAGAAGCTGTGGCTACATGATAGAATAACCGGATCCTTAAAGACGTCCTGACAGACTGGGCAGCAGAGATCCTCCTCTGACCTGGAAGCCATTTTGACTCTGCGTGAAGCTGAAAACACAGCAGACAGAAACTTTATTCTCTTACTTTCACTTTGATTCCCTCGTTCTTCCTCATACAGCAGTCTGTGTTTCAAAGTCTGCTTCCTCAGTTTTTTCTGTTTTCCTCATCAAGTGTCAGTCTGCTCTGAGTCTGCGATAAAAATACTATATGTAACAGGTGATCCTTAGTCTGTTTTGTCGATGAGTTTTGTGTCTCTGAACTGTTTCCTGGTTTTTGTCAAAGGTTCCTGGTTGGAATTCCAGTCTTGAAGCAAAAATATGGCGCCCTCTGGAGGATTTCTTTTAATTCTGCAGTTTTAGAAAACCACTTCTGTACTGGAGATGAAGATGGTGTTTGATGCTGAGAAAAACTTTTCTGGTGACACTTTATTTGAAGGGGTGTGCATCAGACTGACAAGACTATCGATAACATAATATAACATGTCTTGAACATAAATGATTGAATGAAGTGTTAATTTGGTAAATAAAGATAACTTATAATAACTTTTAATGCAAAGTTCTATTAATACTTGCATTAAAATCAATCAAAATGTCTACTTTTTATTAAAATTGTTATCATTTACTGAATAAGACTTCAAGAAAAGAGTCATAAGTATTTTTATAATCACTCCTAAATGTTCAACACAAGTGTTATGTCATGTTAATGACAGTCTCATGTCAGTCTTATGCAAGTCCCTTCTAATAAAGTGTCGCCACTTTTCCTTTTAGCAAAGAATTGGAGTAAGAAAAAGAAATGTTTTGATGCAAATTTGATTCATTATCTGACATGTTTTCATAATGCGGCTAAAAAATGAAATACTTTATATATTGCAGCAAAAAACAAATTCAGAAAATCAGAATAAAAGCAATGACAGCATAATAAATACCTAGTATTGATATTCCCTCATTGCTGACAGAAGATTTGAGTGGAGTGTCAAACAGTTGTCAGTGATTTCATACTGATCCATTTTGCTTATCAGAGTTAGCCAGCCAACCACCCAATCAATCATAAAACCATACAAACAAAATAAACAAACTGCCATGAAACCAGCTGAATAATCAATCATAAAACAGACCAACCACCAAATCAGGAAACCAACAAAACCAAACATAACACTAACCACACTGTCATGAAACCATCAAAACATGAAACCAACAAACCTATTATTAAAAAATTAGCCTTCTCTATCAAAATTTCTACGGGCCTTCTGATTTTATCCCAAATAGGAAAGGGCCACTTTATTCATTTTCTTCCTACAGAAACCCGTAGATCAGAATTTTAAACTGGGTCTGATTGGATTCCATACCAAGAATTTTTACCTCTGTTTTTAATTGTAATTTTTAAACCCAAAAAACATATCAAAGATCAAAAGATGTTCTGTTAACAATCAGTGGTAAATGAAGGATCATTTTGTTATGGTTTCACAACCCTTGAAATCTTTCCTGAGTCACAGTTTTTCCAGATGCTAAAAAGCCATTTTGTTCACTTCTTGATAAGAAACCAAATAAGTTATTAATTTAAATTCTGGAAATGGTGATAGAAGGCTCATTTTGTAACTGTCTTTATGTGTCTCTGAAGGTTTGGGTCTGAATCCATCACCACACTCAAATTTAAGGTCTGACCACTGATTTTTAGTTGTAATAACTGAAGCTGTGCATTGACACTAGAACTATAACCCTAGATCTATAACTCTAGATCTACAATTATAGATCTACAACTGTAGAGCTACAACTCTAGATCCATAACTCTAGATTGGTCCTCTTTAGGTCAAAAGACAACTTCAATTTTTTTCTTTTCAGCTGGAGAAAGTTTAAATAAACACATTTGTCTGTTCTAAGCATTTATTAAGTGAATGAATGGGGTCACAGGTCACAAGGTGACATCGTAATCTAGAGTGTGTATCATCTGCATAGTTATTGTAGCTGTTCTTATTTCCTGTTATAATCTGAGCTAATGAGAGCATATAAATACTGAATTAGAGGGATCCTAGGATTGAGCCTTGGGGTACACCACATGTGACCTCTGACCTCTTTGATGAGAAGTTTCCAATTGAAACAAAGAAATCCCTGTTCTTTATGTAAGATTTGAACCAGTTGAGCACTGGACCGGAGAGTCCGGCCCAACTCTCCAGTTGAATCAGTAATATGTCATGGTCAACAGTGAGGTCCAACAGAACCAGCACTGTGGTTCTTCCACAGTCAGTATTTATTTGGATATCTTTGACTAGGCCAGTCTCTGTGGTGAGATGGGAAACCAGACTGGAAGGAGTCAAAGCACATGGTTATGTTAGGAAGCTATTTAATTGTTGAATCTTTTTCATTTACTTTTCTGATGAATAGGAGGTAAGCTCTCCTGTTGTCTGATAAAACAACAGCACAACGATTTGCAATCCGAGTTAAGTGTCCCTGTAGTTTAGGGCCACTAAATGCTTTTTGGATTGTAGCCCCTAAAATACTGCATTTAATCAATTAATTAAGAGAAAGGGAAAAAAACAGTGGTTACATATACTCTTAAGGACACAGTATGTCCAGTGTACTGAATGTCTTCTGTGAGGTTCGGAGACCTTTGAGTCCGTCCTGTGCATGTTGGACAGAATGTATATGTGAGTGTGTGACTGTCCGTTGACGATAACTGTCTAGCATTCACACTCCGGGACCCAATGATCAAGTTACAGAGAGTGTGAGTGTGTACCTTTCCCCTGACTGTGAGTGTAACTTGATGATTGAGACCAAAAGAGGTAATGTTGGACAGAATGTGTGTGTGAGTGTGTGGCTGTCCCCTGACTGTGAGTGTAACTTGATGATTGAGAGCAGAAGAGTTAATGTTGGACAGAATGTGTGTGTGAGTGTGTGGCTGTCCCCTGACTGTGAGTGTAACTTGATGATTGAGACCAGAAGAGTTAATGTTGGACAGAATGTGTGTGTGAGTGTGTGGCTGTCCCCTGACTGTGAGTGTAACTTGATGATTGAGACCAAAAGAGTTAATGTTGGACAGAATGTGTGTGTGTGTGGCTGTCCCTGACTGTGAGTGTAACTTGATGAATGAGAGCAGAAGAGTTATTGTTGGACAGATTGTGTGTGTGAGTGCGTGGCTGTCCCCTGACTGTGAGTGTAACTTGATGATTGAGACCAGAAGAGTTAATGTTGGACAGAATGTGTGTGTGAGTGTGTGGCTGTCCCCTGACTGTGAGTGTAACTTGATGATTGAGACCAGAAGAGTTAATGTTGGACAGAATGTGTGTGTGTGTGTGTGTGTGTGTGTGTGTGTGCGTGTGTGTGTGTGTGTGAGTGCGTGGCTGTCCCCTGACTGTGAGTGTAACTTGATCTTTGAGTCCGGAAATGTCAATAATGGACAGAATGTGTGTGAGAGTGTGTGGATGTCCATTGATGATGACTGTAACTTGAGGAATCAGACATGAAAATTTAAACATCATCAATACACATTTGTCCTCTTTTTGATGTGAACATAAAACATAAAGACAATACAAAATCAAAACAAACCAAAAGTGATATAAATAAACAAGGACACCCGCCTCCCCTTTCCCTGGGACTTACATCTTATCACACTGAGAATCAAATCAAATTCTCTTCAAATAGAGTTATCAATATATTGCTGAAGGGGTTGTCAAGTTCTGTTGAATCACTTTAAGTTATTTACTAATGAGAACTGTATCCTTAATACATCAGTGATCAAATGTCTCATATATCATTAAATACCAAGACATGGTTTTCCTTAAAAGGCAAAATCTGATCATGGGACACCTTTTACAAATCAAGATTTGCAGTTTATTGAAGCAATGTTGAGTCTGAAGCATGCATTTGGTACAGTCTATAAACTCCAGTCCCAGGAGAAAGTGGAGCAAATGAAGTAAAACTGCAAAAACTAGCAAAGATCTGTCCACAGACCAAATTAAAGTGGGTTGACACTTTATGTCTGGCTCTAATGTCCATAAGGTGGTCAGTTAGCCAGACCACAGGTTTCAGTCCACACAAGCTCCAGTCCTCAAGGCCTTTCCAGGACTCTTTACCAAACTACCAGGACCGATAGGTGACACACAGAACTTGACTCCCAAAGTTTATTGTGGTAAAGTTCAAACCTTGGTTGCAGCGTTATCAAGACAAGTGGCCAACAAACAACACGTTTGGGACACCTCTATTGCACCCAAAGTGAACAGGGTTCAGCTCAGGGTCTTCAAGAGGAAGTCTTCAGAGCCCAGTTGGACCAATCCTTACCAAGTCACCAAAAGAACCTCCCACACAGTGAGGCTGTAGGGGAAAGGAGACACATGGTTTCACTGGAAACCAGTGTGGAGCAGCAGAAGAACCACAGCACCCACTAACTGAGGTCCAGGAGGAGCTGAACCAGCCAGTTTAGAGCAAAAACACCAGACAAGGGGCAAAATAATCCCCTCTGGTGGTGCAGAGCTGTCAGGGCTGTCTACCATAGACACTGAAGAAAGAAGTCAGCAATAGAAAATGCTGGATGGGAGGAAGTGAAACACTTGCTCTACTTCAAGTTACCAGCACAAACCATTAAGGGAAAGATGTGAAATTATGTAGCTACACATATGCCAGACTTTTTATTGTAGGTTATCTGTAATAGGTTAAACCAAAAATAATCACCAGATGAGCTCTACACTGCATGGAAGTTAGGTCAGGCAGAAAGGTCTGAGATTTCCTTGTTACAAAGTCATTAATCACAAGTAACTTGTAAACTTTTTCTGTTTGTTTTTATTTTAATCTTTGCATAACAATTATGTTTCAGATTAATCACACACATTCATAAACAATGATCATTTGTTCCCAAGAACAGTGATGGCATAGTTACTTTGAAAAAGTAACTTTAATTGGATTACTGATTATGCCTTGAAAAAGTAACTAAGATTACTGACTACTTGATTTGGAAAGTAACTAAGTTACATTAAAATTAACTATTCTAGTTATTTTCAGAAGCTGCTAACAACAACGCTCTGCCACCTATGAAAATTACATCGAGCTTTGTCAATACTTAATTGTGAGCTATTTTATAGTAGTAACATCAACAATGTGTCTCCACTTACATGGCTGAACTGAAGAGGAGATTTTTTTTATGGTTACAACAGTACAAAAAAGTTAGTAATTTGTGAATGTTTTTGTGTGTTACAGTATTGTCAGGAAAAATCTAACAAGGATTTTAAAGCCCCCAGCCTCCAGGTTCTGTGTTATGGCCCTGCATTTGGTGTCAGAGTGCAACACACAGAGCTCCTCTTGTGATTTCACAACTCAGATGGCTGCACAGATTTGTGGATCTTATCTTAATATTAATAATTAAAACGGCGTTTAGTTGCACAACGTTATGGACTCATTAATTCGTGGCTGTTCTCACATTTATTGCGCTGTTCATATTAATCTTGTTATTCTTGTATTTTCAGTCAGGTTTGAGATTAGATTACATTTTATTGATCCTCATGTGGATGATCAGATCATCTCCAGTTTTCTGATTAAAAAATTAAATTAAGAAAATCGCCAAACCAGCAAACTTCAATCAATTATAAAACCAATCAATCATCTCATCAATAATGTTTCATTTGGACTTTTTGTTCTTCATGCTGAGATCATCAGAGCTGCTGATTGATCACTGAGATCTTCATCGGTACGATCTTTAATGTATTAAAAGTGTCGAAGACTGGAAACATCTTGTGAGTGAAGGTGTGTGTGAAGGTGTGTATGTGTGTGTTAGTATCCAGATCAGAGAAGGACAACTTTCATCTGTCCCAGTCCAGATTCACTCTGATCATCTGGAGATTCTTCTGGACTGAGAGACGAGTAGAAGGACCTGGTAGAGAACGTGCTGAGGATTTACCGTAAGACAACACTCCTAAATTTGGAGTGTAGTGGATGTTTGTTTGAAGTCCATTGAGAAAATATGTTTTTTTTATGCTGGTCTAAAGTGAAGGTTAAAGAGGCCAGAGGAAAATCCACTGGAAATATTTTGTCTGAGTGGGGGAAGCTCCCCGTTGTCTGATGAAACAACAGCACAATGATTGGCAATCCGAGTTAAGTGACACTGTAGTTGAGGACCACTAAATGATTTTGCTTGTAGCCCCTAAAAACCTGCATTTAATCAATTAATTAAGTGAGAGGGAAAAATGTCCTGCCTGTGCATGTTGGACAGAATGTGTGTGTGAGTGTGTGGCTGTCCGTTGACGATGATTGTAACTTGATCTTAGGGTCCCGGAGTGTGAATATTGGACAGTGTGTGAGTGTGTGGCTGTCCCCTGATGATGAGTTTAACATGAACTTGGAGTCTTGAAGTGTCACTAAAGCACAGAATGTGTGTGTGAATGTGTGGCTGTCCCCTGACTGTGAGTATAAATTGATCGTTGGGTCCCGCAGTGTGAATGGTGGACAGAATGTGTGTGGCTGTCCCCTGATGGTTAGTGTAACTTAATATTTGAGACCAGCAGAGTAAATGTTGGACAGAATGCATGTGTGAGTGTGTGGCTGTCCGCTGATGACAAGTGTAACATGAACTTGGAGTCCTGAAGTGTCAATAATGGACAGAATGCGTGTGTGCGTGTGTGTGTGAGTGTGTGGCTGTCCCCTGACAGTGAGTGTAACTTGATAATTGAGATCAGAAGAGTCAATGTTGGACAGAATGTGTGTGAGTGTGTGGCTCTCCATTGACGATGACTGTAACTTGATTGTTGGATCATGGAGTGTGAATGTTGGATAGAGTGTGTGAGTGTGTGGCTGTCCCCTAGTGGTTAGTGTAACTTAAACTTGGAGTCCTGAAATATCAATAATGGACAGAATGTGTGTGTGAGTGTGTGGCTGTCCATTGACAGTGAGTGTAACTTGATAATTGAGACCAGAAGAGTAAATGTTGGACAGAATGTGTTTCTGAGTGTGTGGCTGTCCCCTAGTGGTTAGTGTAACTTAAACTTGGAGTCCTGAAGTATCAATAATGGGCACAATATGTGTGTGTGAGTGTGTGGTTGTCCCCTGACAGTGAACGTAACTTGATCGATAAGTCCTAAATTGTAATAATAGACAGAATGTGTGTTTGTGAGTGTGTGGCTAAGTGGTAGTGAGATGTAAACTGAGCAGTGTGGTGTGTGTTTAGTCCTACATACCTGTGGTTTAAATTAAGAACCCATAATGAAGAGAGAATTTAATTGTGAAATGCAAGATGATGGGTATGGCTTGATTAATTGGAAACTGTTTGGAGATACAATTAATTCTAGGTTTGCAGTTTTTGGGGATATGGGACAATATAAGGAGAAAAAGAAGTGATCAGCAGGGGTTAGACAATTGTTTTGGTGAATTGGAAAGGAAAACAGTAGATAGATTCTGTACCGCTTGGCTGTTGGTTGTGGGAGAAAGTACAGGAAAGTAAAAGGAAGAAGTGGACAGTGTGTGAGTGTGTGTATTTGAAACGTAATCAATTGCAAATTTATTGATGGGATCTGACTTGAAAAAAGGGGGGCAGATATGTGGCAAATGTCACCGGGTCCGGGAGTCAAACCCGCAGCGGCCGCATTGAGGACTCAAGGCCTCCAAATGTGGGTTGCGCTGTCCCCTACACCACCACGGCAAGCCTCGTTATTCTTGTATTTTGAGTCAGGTTTTAGATTAGATTATACTTTATTGATCTTCAAGGGGAAATTGTTTATTCGTTGACAAGCTTCCCCATCTTAGGTTTTAAATATCAATAATACAAATATAACCAAATGACACAAAGTTTATAAAATATATAAATATTCCTAAGAGCGATGAGAGAGTTCAATATGACTAAATATTAAAAAATTTAAAACAAGCATGCACATGTAAATATATTAATCAATAAATAATCTATAAATGAGTCCAGAGAAAATGAGATTGAAGTGACTCAGACTTGGACATTGTAAAGTCTGATGTTTGCAGGCAGAAATGACTTCCTGAGTCTCTTTGTGGTTCACTTTGGTAAAATGAGTTGCTGGCTAAAGCTGCTCCTGCTTTCAATCATCTCCAAATAATTTCTTTACATAATGTTGTAAAAAAAATCAACAATGTTCAAACCATTACAGTGGAAAGCACAGAAAGAAATGAAAAAATCCCCAGATGATCAGATCATCTCAAGCTTCCTGATTAAAAATACAGATTGTAAAAATTAAATTAAGAAATTTACCAAAACGGCAAAGTATACAATCATAAAACCAATCAATCATCTGATCAATAATGTTTCATTTGGACTTTTTGTTCTTCATGCTGAGATCATCAGAGCTGCTGTTTGATCACTGAGATCTTCATCGGTAGAATCTTTAGTTTATCCCAGGTGCTGAAGTATGGAAAAATCTTGTGAGTGAAGGTGTGTGTGAAGGTGTGTATGTGTGTGTTAGTATCCAGATCAGAGAAGGACAGCTTTCCTCTGTCCCAGTCCAGATTCACTCTGATCCTCTGGAGATTCTTCTGGACTGAGAGACGAGTGGAAGGACCTGGTAGAGAACGTGCTGAGTATTTACCGTAAGACAACTGTATATACAACAATCCAGACAGTATTCCTCTCTTCCTCTGAACAGATTCTTCTAACACACCAAGAATCCAGTATTCACTGTCTCTAACATCAACATCCCAGCTGTGGTTCCCTGAGTTAAAACCATCAGAACTAAAAGAAGACCAGTAATAATCAAATCTCTCTGGATTATCAGGAAGCTTCTGTTTCTCTCCTGCAGTCAAACTGGTCAGATCTTCCGACAGATGGAGTCCTGTACCAGCCGTGTTTGGGTCCAGAACCAGAGGAGTGTAGGTCACCATGTTCTCCATGTTGCTCCAGATGTTGAAGGCCAGGTTGCCCAGATGTTTGGCCTGGTCTATCAGAGCTCCTGAGGGCAGCTGTGGATCCTCCAGCAGGGGGCAGCGCTGGACTCTTTCCACTGCAGCCTTGTAGTTGTGCAGGAATGAGACGTCTTCAGCTCTCAGCTCCTCCTCTGTGGCTCTGACTGTGTCTGAAAGAGCTGCTATCTCTCTGCTCAGAGCCTCCATCTTCTCCTTCATCATCCCTCTCTTCTGCTCCTCTTCCTCCCTCAGTGCAGCCAGCCTGGCCTCCTCTTCCTCTGCTAGAAACTGATGAAGCTGCTTAAACTGCTCCATAATCTGCCTCTCTGTGTGTCGGGCCTGGACCTTCAGGTGTTCTGCTGTCTGATCAAACTCCTCCTGAACTTTCTTCCTGAGCTCCAGCTTCTTCTTTAGAGGCTCCAGAGTTTCCTGAAGGTTCTTCTTGTGTTGCTGAGCAGCTTCATCGATGGGTCTGAATCTGTGGTTGGTGTGTTTTTCTGAATCTCTGCAGACGACACACACTGGCTGCTGATGGTCCAGACAGAAGAGTTTGAGTTTCTCAGAGTGCAGACTGCAGAGATCCTCTGAAGCTCTCTGCTCTCTCTGCTGGGAGAAAGACTCACACAGATTCTTCAGAGCCAGATTACAGGGAGGATCTTTGATGAATGATATCGTCTTACAAACTGGACACTCTCTTACTGGTTTCTCTCTCCACCATTTCTTCAGACACTCCTTACAGAAGCTGTGGCTACATGACAGAACAACCGGATCCTTAAAGACGTCCTGACAGACCGGACAGCAGAGATCCTCCTCTAATCTGGAAGCCATTTTGTCTCTGAGTGAATCTGAAAACACAGCAGACAGAAAGTTAAACCAGGAAGTCAGTTTCCCTCCTGCAGAAACTTTATTCTCTTACTTTCACTTTGATTTCCTTGTTTTTCCTCCAGCAGCAGTCTGTGTTCCAGCGTCTGGTTCCTCAGTTTTCTCTCTGTTCTCCTTTTTCAGTGTCAGTCTGTCGTCAGTCGATGATGAAGGTGACCCTGAGCGTTTCCTCGATTAGTTTTTCTTTTAACCATTTCCTGTTTTTTTACCGACTTGAGGCTCACATGTGGCGCCCTCTAGAGGATTTCCTGTCAATCTGAAGTTTTAGAAAAACATGAGAAACACTGTAAATGTTTGTTTAGCTGCGGTTTTTGTTTTAAAGTGAAAAATTATCATAAAAGAGCCTGAAAGAGTCCAGATCAATGTGAACCAGATGACCTCTCTGTACAGGTAAATATGAGCAATACCTAAAAAAGAACCTATTATTTTACATTTTGTACACTTTTATTCTTCCATTTGTTGCTCCTGAAAACAATCCAACTGCTTAAGAACCAACTGAGCCATTTTATGACTACAAGTTAGCATTTTTTGGTGTCTGGAAAATGAGCCGTTTCAAAAACCTCTATTGTTAAGTCACAATTAATGGGCATTGCCCCATTACCTAGCAACTGCAGCAGAGTTCTGCCCAGTTACCAAGCAACCGTAGCTGATCTCCAGCCCGTTTGGTCAGCTGGTTTTACTGTTGTATGCAGTGTACAATGGCTTCTGGAAAAGACCAGAGTTTTGTTGTTCCCTTACCCTCCTAAAACCACTTGCTGCTCTTTTGTTGGTTGTGCAGGAGGCTCCACTTCTAATTTTCAAGATGTGCAGATCTGTTTGCAGGTATTTTCACATGTCAGTTTAAAAGTTGAGTTGGGGAGGCGTGGCCAACAGCAGATTTAACATTTTAATTCTACACCATAAAACAGTTAAAATGTTATTATTTGTGAATGACAAGAAATATCCTAACTTGTTCAAGGAATCATAATAGACCACCTCTAAATTATGTGTGAGATGTTTAGTGACAGGAGCACTAAAATAAAGAATAAAATCCTTCATTTACATGACAGTTATTGCTGTGTTTGCTACAATGTTTTATATTCTTATTGATAACCAGGCCAGAGGGCTCGCCAGCCTCAACGTTGGGGTTTCACCTGGAGAAACAACAAAATTCAGGTTCATTTCTTTACTAAAACCTTTGAATTGTCTGATTCTGATGTGAATGTCTTATTGGATCTGAACGTCCCTCTGCTGATCCAAACAAACATGCAGCCCATTATCTTCAAAATATTTAGCTAAAATCTGTTAGGAAAGGGTTTCATAATGGGATAAGCTGTTGGTTTTTAAAAACAAGAAAAAATGACACTTTTCTCTCCTTCAGTTTTTGTATTTTGGCTCAAAGTTTCACAATTTTCTGGTTAAAGATGTTGGTGAAACGACTAAGACAGAAAACATGTTTGATTTAAATTCAGTACAGCGAACACATCTGATGACAGGCTGATAAAGTCCCCAGTTTAGGGTTAAAATTCAATATTTTTAAAACCGTTCCTGAAATATGGAAGAAACTGGAGAGTTTTCGAGAGAATCAATTAAATAAAGACAAGATTAGTGAGTTTTGATGCAAATTTGATTTATTTTCTGACATATTTATAATGTGGCTAAAAACTGAGATAGTGTAATTGCACAAAATACTGTAAATTTAAAACAAATTAAAGAAATTCAGAAAATGTCATCAAAAGCCATGACAGTATAATAGAAACCCACTATTGATACTCCTCCATTAACACTTGAGGACATAATAGTCAAGTTAAACCAATCATTAGAAGACAGCCAAAAAGTCACACACACATTCTGTCCAACATTAATACTTGTGGACAACATAGTCAAGCTAAACCAATCATTAGAGGACAGCTACACACTCACACACACATTCTGTCCAACATTAACATTTCAGGATACAATAGTCAAGTTGAACCAATCATTAGAGGACAGCCACAAAGTCACACACACATTCTGTTCAACATTAACACTTGAGGACATAATAGTCAAGTTAAACCACTCATTAGAAGACAGCCAAAAAGTCACACACACATTCTGTCCAACATTAACACTTGTGGACAACATAGTCAAGCTAAACCAAACATTAGAGGACAGCTACACACTCACACACACATTGTGTCCAACATTAACACTTGAGGACACAATAGTCAAGTTAAACCAATCATTAGAGGACAGCCACAAAGTCACACACACATTCTGTTCAACATTAACACTTCAGGACACAATAGTCAAGTTAAACCAATCATTAGATGACAGCCACAAAGTCACACACACATTCTGTTCAACATTAACACTTGAGGACACAATAGTAAAGCTAAACCAATCATTAGAGGACAGCTACACACTCACACACACATTCTGTCCAACATTAACATTTCAGGATACAATGGTCAAGTTAAACCAATCATTAGAGGACAGCTAAAAAGTCACACACACATTCTGTTCAACATTAACACTTGAGGACACAATAGTCAAGTTAAACCAATCATTAGGGGACAGCTAAAAAGTCACACACACATTCTGTCCAACATTAACATTTCAGGATACAATAGTCAAGTTGAACCAATCATTAGAGGACAGCCACAAAGTCACACACACATTCTGTTCAACATTAACACTTGAGGACATAATAGTCAAGTTAAACCACTCATTAGATGACAGCCAAAAAGTCACACACACATTCTGTCCAACATTAACACTTGTGGACAACATAGTCAAGCTAAACCAATCATTAGAGGACAGCTACACACTCACACACACATTCTGTCCAACATTAACACTTGAGGACACAGTAGTCAAGTTAAACCAATCATTAGAGGACAGCCACAAAGTCACACACACATTCTGTCCAACATTAACACTTCAGGACACAATAGTCAAGTTAAACCAATCATTAGAGGACAGCCACACATTCACACACACATTCTGTCCAACATTAACACTTGAGGACACAAAAGTCAAGTTAAACCAATAATGAGAGGACAGCTACACACTCACACACACATTCTGTCCAACATTAACACTTCAGGATACAATAGTCAAATCAAATCAATCATTAGGGGACAGCTACACCCTCGCACACACATTCTGTCCAATATTAACACGTCAGGACACAATGGTAAAGTTAAATCAATCATTAGGGGACAGCTAAAAAGTCACACACACATTCTGTCCAACATTAACATTTCAGGATACAATGGTCAAGTTAAACCAATCATTAGAGGACAGCCACAAAGTCACACACACATTCTGTTCAGCATTAACACTTGTGGACACAATAGTCAAGTTAAACCAATCATTAGAGGACAGCCACAAAGTCACACACACATTCTGTTCAGCATTAACACTTGTGGACACAATAGTCAAGCTAAACCAATCATTAGAGGACAGCTACACAATCACACACACATTCAGTCCAACATTAACACTTCAGGACACAATAGTCAAGTTAAACCAATCATTAGAGGACAGCCACAAAGTCACACACACATTCTGTCCAACATTAACACTTGAGGACACAATGGTCAAGTTAATTATCCAGCCTCTGCTGCACTGTAAAATAAATAAAGTGTCTTCACAGAAAAGCTTTTGTAGCTGTGGAAATGAGAGATTTAACCTAATTATCTCTACTATAATAATATGTAAATTATCTTACAGTGACCAACATCACAGCTGAATTACATTAATGAAAATTTAAGGTCAATATCTATATAACAAATACAACATAAAGTTTTAAAGTGACCTTTATGTTTTGTATTTCATAGAACAACAGACAAAAAGCAAATACCAGTTTATTCAGTATTTGAATGTCACATTGACAGATTTTTCTATTGACTATTATAATATTTTTCTTTTTGTAGTTTTAATAAGTAAAGTTGATTACACTCACATATTGTTGCTGTAAAATAAGAAAAAAAACATTTTGTTTGACAGCATTTTTACAGTATTTTTCTGTTGAGTTTTTATGTAAACTTTACTGATGTTTTTTTACAGTGTGCTCTGGGAGAAAACCTAAGAAGATGCATTTTGTTCTGTAGTTCTGAGTCACACAGAGCAGAAAACAGAAAGTCAACAATAAAAACGACCAACAAGAACTAAAAACCTTCTTTTTATCATTAACATGTTGCATTTTGGCTCTAATTTCACTGAAATACATTCTTAACCTAATTGATGGCCCTTTGCCAGCTGACACCATTTAATAAAACATAAATGAAGGGATTTCAGGCCAACCTGAGTTTATGTTTCATAACCAGAGCTTCTGTGGACGGCGTATTTGTTCCTCTATAATATTTCAAGAATCATGTTGACAAAGTCCATCTGAGTTTTTACCTGAACTGTGACCTTCCTTTAATCATTCATCATGTTTTTCTAGTTGCACAGGAGATTAAATGAAAGTTATTCAGGAATTAAGCTAAATAACAACCAGAAAGTCAAACTTGATCCTAATCCGGTTCATCACTGAGCTCCTTCCTTTGCTTTTTGTTTTTGTGGAGCTACTGGGTCTTCATTCCCCACAGGATCCATTTAGACGCCTTGTTTTCATTTCTTCACATCACTCCATCTTTACAGGCCTGAGGGCGGCGATCCTCCACTCTGACCAATAAAATAAAGTCTTCTGTCATCAGAAGGAGTGAGAGGAAACATTAATGCATCATTTACTGATGCAAGTTTAATCTGAAGCATCAATGAAAAGAAACTTGATCATTTTATCAGTTTTTATTGGTTTTATTTTTGCTGTTTCAGGTTAACAAGAGACTTTCATGAACAATGAACATTTGTTCCCATAAATCAGCTGATAAATTTATTTACATGAAATTCTTCCAAAATTAACAAGAAAAAAATCTTCAGGTTTGGAAACGGCTAATAATCTACAACATTTATGAAAACAATAATTATTCAACCAGAAGGAAATATATTGATATGTGGATACATGTTGTGATAGTTTTCATTTTCTAATCCTTCACAAGTAAAATTGAAAAAGCAAATTTTCAATAAACAAGCTAGTAATTTATTTACATCAAGTTGTAAATAATAAACAACATTTAAAACATTACAGTGGAAAACACAGAAAGAAATGAAAAAGTCCCCAGATGATCAGATCATCTCCAGTTTCCTGATTAAAAACAGATTTTAAAAATGATATTAAGAAATTCACCAAACCAACAAACTATCAATTATAAAACCAATCAATCATCTGATCAATAATGTTTCATTTGGACTTTTTGTTCTTCATGCTGAGATCATCAGAGCTGCTGTTTGATCACTGAGATCTTCATCGGTAGAATCTTTAATGTTTTATTAAAAGTGTAGAAATATGGAAACATCTTGTCAGTGAAGGTGTGTGTGAAGGTGTGTATGTGTGTGTTAGTATCCAGATCAGAGAAGGACAGCTTTCCTCTGTCCCAGTCCAGATTCACTCTGATCCTCTGGAGATTCTTCTGGACTGAGAGACGAGTGGAAGGAGCTGGAGGAGAACATGCTGAGTATTTACCATAATAGAACTGTATAAACAACAATCCAGACTTTATGCTTCCCTTCCTCTGAACAGATTCTTCTAACACACCAAGTATCCAGTCTTCACTGTCTCCAACATCAACATCCCAGCTGTGGTTCCCTGAGTTAAAACCATCAGAACTCAGAACAGACCAATAATAATAATCTAATCTCTCTGGATTATCAGGAAGTTTCTGTTTCTCTCCTCTAGTCAAACTGGTCAGATCTTCAGACAGATGGAGTTTTGTACCAGCCGTGTTTGGGTCCAGAACCAGAGGAGTGTAGGTCACCATGTTCTCCATGTTGCTCCAGATGTTGAAGGCCAGGTTGCCCAGATGTTTGGCCTGGTCTATCAGAGCTCCTGAGGGCAGCTGTGGATCCTCCAGCAGGGGGCAGCGCTGGACTCTTTCCACTGCAGCCTTGTAGTTGTGCAGGAATGAGACGTCTTCAGCTCTCAGCTCCTCCTCTGTGGCTCTGACTGTGTCTGAAAGAGCTGCTATCTCTCTGCTCAGAGCCTCCATCTTCTCCTTCATCATCCCTCTCTTCTGCTCCTCTTCCTCCCTCAGTGCAGCCAGCCTGGCCTCCTCTTCCTCTGCTAGAAACTGATGAAGCTGCTTAAACTGCTCCATAATCTGCCTCTCTGTGTGTCGGGCCTGGACCTTCAGGTGTTCTGCTGTCTGATCAAACTTCTTCTGAACTTTCTTCCTGAACTCCAGCTTCTTCTTTAGAGGCTCCAGAGTTTCCTGAAGGTTCTTCTTGTGTTGCTGAGCAGCTTCATCGATGGGTCTGAATCTGTGCTTGGTGTGTTTTTCTGAATGACTGCAGACGACACACACTGGCTGCTGATGGTCCAGACAGAAGAGTTTGATTTTCCCAGAGTGCAGATTGCAGAGATCCTCTGAAGCTCTCTGCTCTCTCTGCTGGGAGAAAGACTCACACAGATTCTTCAGAGCAAGATTAATGGGTGGATGTTCTTTTGAAGATCTCCTTTTACAAACTGGACACTCTCTTACTGGTTTCTCTCTCCACCATTTCTTCAGACACTCCTTACAGAAACTGTGGCTACATGACAGAAGAACCGGATCCTTAAAGACGTCCTGACAGACCGGACAGCAGAGATCCTCCTCTGATCTGGAAGCCATTTTGTCTCTGAGTGAATCTGAAAACACAGCAGACAGAAAGTTAAACCAGGAAGTCAGTTTCCCTCCTGCAGAAACTTTATTCTCTTACTTTAATTTTGATTTCCTTGTTTTTCCTCCAGCAGCAGTCTGTGTTCCAGCGTCTGGTTCCTCAGTTTTCTCTCTGTTCTCCTTGTTCTGTCAGGCGGTGATGAAGGGGATCCAAAGTGTTTTCTCAATCAGTTTTTTCTCTCTGATCTTTTTCCTGTTGGATTTAAAGTCTTGAGGCTCTAAAAATCAGAGACGATGTTTTGCTGTTTCATGTCCTGGTGACACCAAGTGCTGCTAATCCTCCTCATTTGCTTTTGCTGCTCCTCTATAAATCTCTGCTTGGTCAGAAGAGACAGTTTGAACTTCCTCCTCCTCTCTCTGCTCTGCCTGCATGAAGCCTCTGTTTCAGCTCCTCCTGGGGTCGTAGTTCAGATTTTATGTCAGGTTTAGTGAGGCAGTCAGGTGCACCTTGTTGTCATGGTTACCATCATAAAAACTGTTGGGGCAATAGAGAACAAGAGATGTATCCAAATTGCAATAAGTATTATTATCACATGTCCTTCTTCCTAGAAGTTGTTAAACTTTACAACTCTGCTGTTTGTTTGCACATTTAATTCATTTAACTTAAAGTCTAAATATTTGCAAACTTTCCAAGTTTGTCAAACTATTCTACTCTCTTTCACACTTCTTTTAACCTGTTAAATTTGT